>NW_024404435.1:0-294453 GCF_905171775.1 Rana temporaria | reverse complement strand
CTTGGTGCTGAGGACTGAAGAATTGTCTTAAGGCATTGGTCAGCCAGTAACCTTCTCCACCGCTCTGAGATTGAACGAAGCCTCAGCAACAGGTTGTCCAGCACCAGAAAAATGTAACCTCCCAGGCTCTGGAAACGCGTTGCACAAACCTTTCTTCAATGCTTTTGTGTGAAACTAAAGGATGTGGCACGGATTGAGGTATGGTAATTTAGGTAAAATACCCTTTTGCGATAGCAATGGCTAATTATCTTAATGTTTGATAGACCTATTTGGTCTATTTGCTTTAAATCAGTGTCATTTCCTTAATTTACAGGATATATCTTGCTACACAACTTATATTTTAATGTGTAAAAACATTTTATTCTCTATTTTTTTGGGGGTATTAAAAATTCGGGCAATATTCTACCCTATCACTTCCTTAGTTAGTTTGTCTGTCTTGAATGTTATTGTGTTGGATGTGTCTGACTCCTTATTATCCCAGCTGAATCAAACGGCCAGTAATTACCTTGGGCTATTTAGTAAGAGACCCTGAACACACATGTATGCTCCGATGAAGATCAGAAATGATCAAAACATGTAAGCATTACGCACATCAGCGATGAAGCAGGACTAGCCACCATTCCAGACACTCAACTACATTTTTACTGGGTGTCCTTTCTCCCAATTTGAGAATTTTCATATTTCAGCATATATCCCTTTAAGGACATCGTCATACAGCAAGGAAGCAAAGCTGCATGCTGATTCTTTACTGATAATTCACACTGCCATCTACTGGCCTCTCTGTAAAGGAACTCATCCACTCTGGAACCAAATCCCCTGGTTGCAGGGCCGATCCTAGGGTCACAGGCGCCTGGGTGCAGAAATATTTCTGACGCCCCCATGTGGGCGTGGTCATCTTACTAACTCCTCCCCTTTGCACATGTTTCTATGGCAATGACTCAACCACAGAGATGATCCCCCACGAATGTCTTCGTTACCCTGGGAGCCTTACATGTTCTCTTAACAATAAACAAAATACAGGAAGAGAAGCATAGTACTTTATTGTGACCTGGAGGGGGGCCTCTCTGATGGACACAGAGAGGGCTTCTGTTAGAGAGTCTGTTAGAAAGACCCCCAGACATACTACAGACATGATACAGGAGATGGTTAGAGACTGCAGATATGATACAGGAGATGGTCAGAGACTGCAGACATGATACAGGAGATGGTCAGAGACTGCAGACATGATACAGGAGATAGTTAGAGACTGCAGACATGATGCAGGAGATGGTCAGAGACTGCAGACATGATACAGGAGATGGTCAGAGACTGCAGACATGGTACAGGAGATGGTCAGAGACTGCAGACATGATACAGGAGATGGTCAGAGACTGCAGACATAGTACAGGAGATGGTCAGAGACTGTAGACTTGGTACAGGAGACAGTCAGAGACTGCAGACATGATACAGGAGATGGTCAGAGACTGCAGACATGCTACAGGAGATGATCAGAGACTGCAGACATGCTACAGGAGACAGTCAAAAACTGCAGACATGATACAGGAGATGGTCAGAGACTGCAGACATAGTACAGGAGATGGTCAGAGACTGTAGACTTGGTACAGGAGACGGTCAGTGACTGCAAACATAATACAGGAGATGGTCAGAGACTGTAGAAACAGTACAGGAGATGGTCAGAGACTGCAGACATAGTAAAGGAGATGGTCAGAGACTACATACATAATACAAGAGATGCTCAGAGACACATCAGTTCTGGACAGACACACACCTATGCTCAGAACACTAGTTCTGGACAGGCACAAAGAAGGAGAGAGTGGAGAACTCTGACACTTCGGTGCCCCCACCTCTGCAGGCGCCTGGGTGCAAAGCACCATGTGCACCCTGCCTAGGATCGGCCCTGCCTGGTTGCTGTATGCTCAGGACCTCAATTGACGGTGCACTCCGTACCCTCCTGCTGGAGGAATCTGCAGACACGCCAGCATTGTAACCAGAGGGAGCTCTGTGATCCACAGAACGGAAAACTGTCCACTGGTGGGAAGAATTGAGCAAGAAGCTGGTTTTTGGTATTGTGATTTCTCCTTCAGCTGTACTGACCTATGGTACGCTTTTCTGATTGTAGCCTCTACAGCAATCTCTGCTCGGCATAAACAGATCCTGTCACATGCTAATCAAACATCTTACTGTTAAACTAGCAGTGCTTTCAAATGATATACCTGCTGATGTCCACTACTGAACTGTAAGTTAACCTACCTCCTCCCTATGTGGAATATATCTCTATGAACTGGCGATAGAATTTGATTGGAATCTATCTAGTATCACAGCTCTGTCTGTGGCTATACCATCACCAATCCAGTCCCTTGATATCCATCATCATGCCCCAGTTCTCTGACTGGTCCCTTTAGGTGTATGTAGGCAAGCTGTGTGCATGGCTGTGGTGGCCACCTGTCCTTTTAAGACTAATGTCTAATTTTATTAGTGCTGTGGAGACACTGGCACCTCTGTGTAATTAAATGTGTTTTTTTATTTGCAGTCTTAATCCGTATTCCTCTCTGTCTAATTCTGGGTGCCTTTGGCCAATTATGGCTCTCTTAGCTGATGGCGCTGGGATTGGCCAAAGCATACGATCTCACAGTGCATTATGAGGCGTTACGTGACAGTCGAATTTGCAGTGAACACCCCATAATGTTAATTTTTTGACAAACGGGCGAACACCCGATGTTCGAGTCGAACTCATGTGACATATAAAGCTTATAGCACCCTTCTGGAACTCGGCCGGAATACTCTCCTTCCATTCTATCGGGGCATATGTACAGTCTTCTTCAAACTCATGCTTCAGGTCCAAGAGGTAGGACCCCTTTTCCGGAGCGACCTTCCTCATCAACTGCCGTACCTCCCTGTCAAATCACCGGACTCCTGGTAATCTCAGAACTATGGTTTGCTCTGAAACATATGGGGGGTGGGTGCGCTAGCAGAATAGTAGTATATAAATATAACAAGTGCCAAATTATATAATACAAAAACACCTAGAGATACTAGAAGATCTAGTAAAAATGTCCTTGAATGCAGTAGTGCTTACTGCTGATGATTATCCAATATTACTGTGCAAACCGTAGTATGTGACGTAAATAGATAGGACCAAGTCCAATGCATACAAAAAATCAAAATTGTAAAAAATAAAGAAATCTCATGAATAGTCCTCAAAACGTATTGAAAGATGCGTGCTTCCAATCAGATTAGTAGTGTTCTCCCTTCACCATAAAGCTGACAAACACCCGAAGTGAATGAATAAGATGGCTCCTTACCAAATGAAAATGCCCCTTAGTTTGATACCAAAAAAGGAGACATTTAAAGCTTTAACAGGATAACCTGTATGATCAGATGCGTCCTGGCAGTGATAGTTGTTGCAATCATTGTTGTCCCAGTAGATGCATGAAAAACAGAATGGTGCCAAACATAGTGTAACTTGTTTATTTTAAAATTTAGAAAAATTAATACAGAGGGAGCCAAGTGGCCGCTTACTACAGGAAGTGACGAATTGACGTGCGTGTTTGGGTACCGCCCCAACGTACGTCTTCAGGAAGGCACCTCAAACAGTAAGCGGCCACTTGGCTCCCTCTGTATTATTTTTTCTAAATTTTAAAATAAACAAGTTACACTATGTTTGGCACCATTCTGTTTTTCAGGTACCCAAACACGCACGTCAATTCGTCACTTCCTGTATTTTCTGCACCGCTGGTTTCCGATCATCGCCGAGGTGGAACGCACGCTCGGGCAATGAGTGCAGCTCATAGCGCCCAGGATTTACCATCCGATCCCACGCGACAGAGCCTCAGTACCGGGTTTGAGGCACCTCAAATAGTAAGCGGCCACTTGGCTCCCTCTGTATTAATTTTTCTAAATTTTAAAATAAACAAGTTACACTATGTTTGGCACCATTCTGTTTTTCATGCATCTACTGGGACAACAATGATTGCAACAACTATCACTGCCAGGACGCATCTGATCATACAGGTTATCCTGTTAAAGCTTTAAATGTCTCCTTTTTTGGTATCAAACTAAGGGGCATTTTCATTTGGTAAGGAGCCATCTTATTCATTCACTTCGGGTGTTTGTCAGCTTTATGGTGAAGGGAGAACACTACTAATCTGATTGGAAGCACGCATCTTTCAATACGATTTGAGGACTATTCATGAGATTTCTTTCTTTTTTACAATTTTGATTTTTTGCATGCATTGGACTTGGTCCTATCTATTTACGTCACATACTACGGTTTGCACAGTAATATTGGATAATCATCAGCAGTAAGCACTACTGCATTCAAGGACATTTTTACTAGATCTTCTAGTATCTCTAGGTGTTTTTGTATTATATAATTTGGCACTTGTTATATTTATATACTACTATTCTGCTAGCGCACCCACCCCCCATATGTTTCACTGTTATAATCATCTGATTATTTTGGGTAGCAGCTTGAGCACATTTCTAGTTAATTTTAGTTTAATTTTTTTGGCGCGAGTTACCACACACACTATGGTTTGCTCTGGTCGATTCCTATACTCCTGACTCCACTGTGCGGCTGTGGCTGAGTCCATGGTCTCTTCCACTCTGGACGCATCAACTGAGATGGGGTATCTCGTGGGACCTCCAAATGTAGCGGTATCCCCATGGGGGCTGCTGATTGACTCTATACCCCACTGGCCACCCCAACTCTACCCTCTCTTACCTCTGACACCTTGGGTTCCATTGTAAAATACCACAATAGTAATCAGAAACTCAGACATAGTCACTGAACCACTCAAAGAACGTTTACTATGGTAAAAAATAACACAACGGAATGGTACGATTAAACACTGAATGAACACAGGTTATGATTGACATATGTATTTGTTCAATACAATGATATCATACACTTGTACCCAGTAACAACCTGATGAGGGTATATGTGAACAGGTACACAGGGAGATAGATCTTCAATACCTTTTCACACATGTATTGAATACCTTCCCACTGAGGCCTCAGCACACAGACCAATGCACTAAGAGAATGCACAACAGTGAATACAGTAATACAATACAAGTTCTAACTATATCTCACTAAATGGCTCCCCCTAGGTTGCAGCTCAGAGCACTTCTCCAATGTAGAGCAGTAAGCGTTGTAAAGGAATAAAGTGGTGAATGTTCCTCAAGTTCCAGTTTGTCTTCAGCTAGCTTATTTTATACTGCAGTGTTGAGTTGTGTAATTATTTGTAATCCAAGAGAAACAGAGGGAAAGCAATGACTGTAGAAATATGAGGCTATGGATTTCTTATCTGAAGAACTATTCCCACTTGTAATTCCTTTAATATGTGAGTAATACAGTACTGACCTTACAGCATTGGGAAAGGAAAGCAAGGCCCCAAAGTCTGGTTGTAAGATGCTCAGGTGCAGCAGATCCACAGCCGTGGAACTACAGGTCTCAGCAGCAGTCTGTAGGAAAGAAACTCACTCAGTGATACTGCAGTCACTACTTCGATAGGCAGGTGCCCTCTCACCACTGTGGATCCCAGCTGGCTGGCAGACTCCGTCCGGAATCCCCTTCTGGTGCTTCCGTCAGTAAAGATGGCTCCACCACACCGTGCTGCCACTCCAGATGGGCAGGAAGGCATATGGCCCCAAACGCTCCGAAGCGCAGGCCGATCCACCCGCTCGATTAGCGGGGCCGTCCACAAAGATCCCTCTGGGGCAGTCGATCTGACTCTCCACTGTAGGCCGCTCCTGGTCACACACACAGACCTACTGCTAGCAATTGAATGGCGTCCAGAGAGGCCAAAAACAGACCACGCCTGTCCTTTTATCCCTCTACCCAACAGGCTGTTCTGTAACTTGGCATTGTGGGTCTGTGACCTGGCATTGTGGGTCTAGTAGTTCCCAGACTGATTTAAAAACATAATTCACTTCCTCATCAAACTACATATCCCACAATGCATAACTGTTTGCTTCTTAAACAGAAGGAATATCCTGATAGAGTTCAGCGGTCACTAGAGGGAGACAAACCCTTACTTAAAGCGGGAGTTCACCCGCACATAAGACTTTTTCCCCTTAGATTCCTGCTCGTTTTGTCTAGGGGAATCGGCTAGTTGTTTTAAAATATGAGCCGTACTTACCGTTTACGAGATGCATCTTCTCCGCCGCTTCCGGGTATGGGCTGCGGGACTGGGCGTTCCTATTTTGATTGACAGTTTTCCGAGAGGCTTCCGACGGTCGCATCCATCACGTCACGATTTTCCGAAAGAAGCCGAACTTTGGTGCGCAGACGCAGTATAGAGCCGCACCGACGTTCGGCTTCTTTCGGCTACTAGTGACGCGATGGATGCGACCGTCGGAAGCCTCTCGGAAGACTGTCAATCAAGAAGGAACGCCCGCTCCCGAAGACCCATACCTGGAAGCGACGGAGAAGATGCATCTCGAAAACGGTAAGTACGGCTCATATTTTAAAACAACTAGCCGTTTCCCCTAGACAAAACGAGCAGGAATCTAAGGGGAAAGGATAAAAGAAAACAACATTGGGTGAACTCCCACTTTAAGGAAAAATAAACTACTCAATATAATAACTTTAGTAGCAACCCCTGGCTACTAATGTCTTAGCGGAGGGGGTCCATACAGTTTTTTGTGCTTCTTTTAATATTTTGTTTACATTAACTGGCCAACCAGGAAATCCCCAGTATACAGCTGAATAAGCCTGGTGGGTGTACATCACTGGGTATTCGGACACTTGTGGTAACCAACCTCCTATCAACCAACCTGAGCAGGAAGCTGCCACATTTAGAGGCGGTAGTAATACTGCAGCCAAAAGTTGGAATTGGCTGAACACCTATTTAGTTCATTCATTCGCCATCCGCCTAAACATGCCAAATTCTGTTCAAACATGGGTTCCGTCCACACCCAGAGCTCTAGTTTTAGTGGTCTGTTTATTGGTCCCTTACAGTGGTGACCAATGGGAGAAGGACCCTCTTACATATGTGGTCAGTGTAGTGGTCCCTTACATTGAAGACCAATGACAGAAGGACTCCCTTATATCAGTGATCAGAGAATAAGGACATTCTTACATCGTCATCGGTGGGAAGACTGCCCCCCTTGATGTCAGTTGTTAGAGAGACAGAAATTGTCCATTGCTCAAGGAACCCCTAGAACCCTTTGGAGGAACCCTGGCTGAGAAAGGCTGGACTAGGCAGTAATATATTTCTCTCCCCCTTGGTGGGAGTGGAGATGACCCATCTATAAGGATATACAGTACATACACACCCAGCACAAGGCCGTGTTAACACTAGAGAGGTTTCTTGGGACTGCAGTTCCTCTGAGATCCACAAGGTGGTGATCTCACTTCTACCATAGAGAAATGAAATCTCTATGGAAGACAGGAAGTGATGTCAGCTTCAGACAGGAAGTGATGTCAGGTATAAATATAAAGTTCCGGGTGAGAGGTGAGTCGGGAAGAAGTAGTAGTGAGGAGACATTGCTAGAAGACGCAGCAGAGGAGGTAATAAGATCTTATTTTCTATTTACACCCAGTAACCCCGTCATGTCCGTCCTCTTCCTCCATAGTCACTGTGACGTCTTTTATCTCCAGCAGATGATGATACACACATATATAGTGTGGAGACCTAAATTAACCCCTTCAGGGCCAGAACATTCCCCATAGAGAATTCTCTTCATTTTGTCGAGGGGTCTGTATTAGAGACCCCTTGACATTTTGGGGCGGGGGGTTCTATAGACATAAAGGGTTAGATGCGCCCAGACGCTAAAACCCATTACAAATGCTAAAAGGAATGTTCCTTTATGGGTAATCCCACTGGGGGTGGGGGCTGTTCTTACATGATAGAATCCCTCATATTACCCCCCATACACCTCCATCCTAATATTGTACAACCAGTACAGTCCTCATCATTCTCTCTCATCAATTATTGGTCTACAGGTAACCTGTATAGATTGCATGACCAATGAGGATGGAGGAGTACCGGAGTCACATGACTGAGAAGATACTAAACCTCACCCTGGAGATCATCTATCTGCTGACCGGAGAGGTGAGGAGGATTCTGGGAGGTCACATGACATCACTCTTATCTCTATTAATACTACAGACCTGACCGGAGAGGTGAGGAGGATTCTGGGATTCTAACATGATATTTCTATTGGTTCCTCAATACAGAGATTTCCTCTTGTGAAGTCAGGTGATCACATGACCATCACAGTGCCTCCATGTGACTCCCTAAAACCTGAGAGACACAACATGGAGAAGATTCTAGAAGTCACCAAGAAGATGATGGAGCTGCTGACAGAAGAGGTGAGGAGGATTCTGGGAATTCTGGGACATTATCCAGTAACAGACAAGGAATGTGTCTGGATGGTGACTGTATCATTGTGTGTGTCAGGTTCCTATAAGGTGTCAGGATGTCACTGTCTATTTCTCCATGGAGGAGTGGGAGTATTTAGAAGGACACAAGGATCTCTACAAGGACGTCATGATGGACAATCAGCCGCCCCTCACATCACCGGGTAAGAGGAGACTTTATTGAAAAGGAGAGAGCAGTACAGAGGCTCCACCTAGATCCCCCATCATCTGATAAACACATAGAAACAATGTATTCAGTCAGTGTGTGTGTGTTTCCTACAGATGGATCCAGTAATGGGGACCCACCAGAGAGATGTCCCCGTCCTCTGTATTCCCGGGATTCCATACAGGAAGGTCACACCATCCCCCACCATCATCAGGTAGATGAGGAACAATTATTGGTGGTTATTATTTATACACAAACATGTTTATTACAATGAATGTTTTATTATATATTCAGAGTGGAAACTTCGAGGATTATAATATTGTTGTAAAAGAAGAGTATAAAGAGGAGGATGAGGAGTATGGAGTGATGGAGGAGTTTTCAGAAGGACACAAGGATATGATGGAGCCACTTAATACCAGGAACCCACCAGAGAGATGTCCCCGTCCTCTGTATTCCCGGGATTCCACACAGGAAGGTCACACCATCCCCCACTGTTACAAGGTCGGTGGGGCGGAGCATCTAGAACATGGACTGGTGGAGATGATGTGTGGATTTTGTATGTAAGTTTATATCTTACAGATGATATTCTCTCTCATTCTCTTGGTTTAGAGTGGAGATCCAATCGATATAGAATTTGAGGTGAAATCAGAAGAAGAAGAGACGTATGTGAGGGATGATCAGCATTCTATGGAGGAGGATGGAATAACGGGGACATTTATAGAGGAGGACACTCCTACAGAGATCAGCACAGGTGGGTCATTAACACTAAATCCATTCCTCCACACATACTGCTCACTGATTGGTCCAGAGTAGGGCGGGGACTGGGTGATATCAGCCTGTAATCCCCTGGTCACTTTCCTGAGCTGTGTTCCCCGTCCTGTATTCCTGTATTTCTCTCGGATAATCTTCCTTCTCTGTGCTGCAGACACAATTTATGTCTCTAGACTGGATTTATGGAGATTCTGGGGTTCAGCAAAAGGTTGATTTTCACCATAGATGACGTTGCTCTACCTAGGCATCTGGGGTATGTACCTTGGGTCTTCTGTCCCATACCCGGGTCTAGCATGATCTCTGACAGAACAATTCTCCTCCCAGGATTTCTTGTTCTGTTGTCTGCTGGCTGTGCCGGGTGGAGGGATATGTCTGTATAGTCTCAGACCCAAGTCACTGAGTGCAGTCTCAGGAGATGGGAGGCAGCGGTGTGGGATCTCTGCAACTTGTCTCTATTAAACATTTCACCCACCACTGATTACTGAACCCCAATATTATGAGTCCTGACCCTTACACTGTATAATTTATATTGTACATTACATACTCCTGACCCCTGCACTATATACTCTATGTTGTACATTACATACTCCTGACCCCTGCACTATATACTCTATGTTGTACATTACATACTCCTGACCCCTGCACTATATACTCTATGTTGTACATTACATCATTCTGATACTATATGCCGTATTTTTTGCCGTATAAGACGCAGTTTTACTACTCCAAAAAACGGAGTGAAATGTCCCTGCGTCTTATATTGTGAATGCTGACCAGTCACTGCCCCCCCCCCCCCCTCCTCCATCGCCGCCGTGTCAGAATCCCTCTCTCAAAGGAGAGAGGACAGGACATGTGATGCATTCCTAGCAGGGGCATACCAAGAGGGAGTGGGGGGGAGACGTTTTGCACCCAGGTGTCAAAACATGGGGGATGTCAGTAGCAGTGCTATGGGGGTGCGCTCTGCACTCGGATCGGGTGTCACACGCCAGAGGTGACACCATCCTGAAGGCAGTGAGAGCCTTTGCTGGTTTTTATTTTCAGCCGAACCCCCCCTCCCTTTCAGGGCCGTGGTCTAGTCCTGTCTGACTTCCTGCTCCTTCCCCCGCAGCTGCTGCTGTGAATATGTCCCCACAACTAATTCCTAGCTGCTTCCTGGGTACATCTGAGAGCCAGCCAGCCAGTCAGAGGGGATTATAATGGCAATGTCCTCCACTGCCTGAGGTGAGCTGTTGATAAGGGGGTTGGAGGTGGGAGGTGTGAGCTGGCATGGTATCCATTGCTCATCACCTGAGCTAATGTGATAGAGGCTTAAGGTGTGTTTGTGTCTGCCCTGCCACCCTGAGCTGATCTGGGAAGGGGGGGGGGGAGGTTGCTGTGTCCACCACCAGATATAATGTAGCTGAGCCGAATTGATAGGTGGGGTGGTGTATTGCTGTGTGTCCACCACCCACCTATAGTAGTAGTATAATATAAAATATTTTAGTACATCATTTGGTTCAGAATATTTTTTTTTCTTGTTTTTCTCCTCTAAAACCTAGGTGCGTCTTATACGGTTAAAAATACGGTAGTCCTATCTGTTGTATCTTATATAATAAGTTGTACATTACATAGTCCATACCTCTTTTGCTCCCATTTTCTACCAGCTGGACATTTTATATCTGATGATCTGATTGGAGGACAGACTTTTACATGGTGATAATAATGTGATAACATCCTCAAACTTTGGAACCTTAAACAGAAAGTGATAATGAGGGGGAGGAGTCAATAACCCAATGATGGTGGTCTTCAGGATCAGTCCAGTCTTCATCCTGGTTGTTCTCCCCCCATCCTCACTCTCTGACCTCTGGTGGGGCTCAGCCCCGCTGTTATTCATGACTAAATCATGGACTACATAAGGAAGCGCAGGACTTCTTGTGTTGGGAAGATAGCAATGAGTGATAGGGGGGAGGGGACACTCGTCCTATAATCCCCTCATCACTGTCACTCCTATAAAAGACAGTTCTCGTTGTTTCCTCACTCTCTGACTAAGGCCATGAATAAAGAAATGAACTGATAGGAGATCAGAGATGTAGGGCTGAAACAGCTAATCGATTATAATCAATTATGGGAATAGTTGGCAACTATTTTCATAATTGATTAGTTGGTCAGTCTATTAATTGGCCTTCATACAGGATGCATTATTTCTTTACATATCAGAAAATACAGCTCAGTACACCATCCATACATGTCAGGAAATGTCTGAGAACATGAATGTGTGAGGAGCAATGACTCATGGGACATGTAGTCCTGGGCAACAGAAGGAAGCAAGTGATTCTAAAAATCAGACAGAATAAAGACAGAATTGTTTTTTATTTTCCTATAGGAGAACTCTATACTATACTTTGTATCTTCCTATAGGGGAACTCTATACTATACTTTGTACCTTCCTATAGGGGAACTCTATACTATACTTTGTACCTTCCTATAGGGGAACTCTATACTATACTTTGTACCTTCCTATAGGGGAACTCTATACTATACTTTGTACCTTCCTATAGGGGAACTCTATACTATACTTTGTACCTTCCTATAGGGGAACTCTATACTATACTTTGTACCTTCCTATAGGGGAACTTTATACTATACTTTGTACCTTCCTATAGGGGAACTCTATACTATACTTTGTACCTTCCTATAGGGGAACTCTATACTATACTTTGTACCTTCCTATAGGGGAACTCTATACTATACTTTGTACCTTCCTATAGGAGAACTCTATACTATACTTTGTACCTTCCTATAGGAGAACTCTATACTATACTTTGTACCTTCCTATAGGGGAACTCTATACTATACTTTGTACCTTCCTATAGGGGAACTCTATATTATACTTTGTACCTTCCTATAGGGGAACTCTATACTATACTTTGTACCTTCCTATAGGAGAACTCTATACTATACTTTGTACCTTCCTATAGGGGAACTCTATACTATACTTTGTATCTTCCTATAGGAGAACTCTATACTATACTTTGTACCTTCCTATAGGAGAACTCTATACTATACTTTGTACCTTCCTATAGGGGAACTCTATACTATACTTTGTACCTTCCTATAGGGGAACTCTATACTATACTTTGTACCTTCCTATAGGGGAACTCTATACTATACTTTGTACCTTCCTATAGGGGAACTCTATACTATACTTTGTACCTTCCTATAGGAGAACTCTATACTATACTTTGTACCTTCCTATAGGAGAACTCTATACTATACTTTGTACCTTCCTATAGGGGAACTCTATACTATACTTTGTGGCTTCCTATAGGGGCACTCTGAAGGCAGGACTAGCCAGAAGTGGGGGGTCCAGAAGAGGAGAAACAGGGCTGCTATGTGCAAAACCATTACACAGAGCAGGTAAGTATGACAAGTTTGTTTAACCACTTCCCGACCTCCTCATGTACATATACATCAGCAGAATGGCACGTACAGGCATATGGGCGTACATGTACGTCCCTGCTTAGACATGGGTCGGGGGTCCTATCGGGACCCCCCCCCCCCCCCCCCGCGCTACATGCGGCGGTCGGAAACCCGCAGGGAGTGATCCGGGACGAGGGCGCGGCTATTCGTTTCTAGCCGCCCCGTCGCGATCGCTCCCCGGAGCTGAAGAACGGGGAGAGCCGTATGTAAACACGGCTTCCCCGTGCTTCACTATGGCGCTGCATCGATCGAGTGATCCCTTTTATAGGGAGACTCGATCGATGACCTCAGACCTACAGCCACACCCCCCTACAGTTGTAAACACACACTAGGTGAACCCTAACTCCTACAGCGCCCCCTGTGGTTAACTTCCAAACTATAACTGTCATTTTCACAATAAACAATGCAATTTAAATGCATTTTTTGCTGTGAAAATGACAATGGTCCCAAAAATGTGACAAAATTGTCCGATGTGTCCGCCATAATGTCGCAGTCACGAAAAAAATCGCTGATCGCCACCATTAGTAGTAAAAAAAATAAAACGATCCCCTATTTTGTAAATGCTATAAATTTTGCGCAAACCAATCGATAAACGCTTATTGTGATTTTTTTTTACCAAAAATATGTAGAAGAATACGTATCGGCCTAAACTGAGGAACATTTTTTTTTTTATATATATGTTTTTGGGGGATATTTATTATAGCAAAAAGTAAAAAATATTGCATTTTTTTCAAAATTGACGCTCTATTTTTGTTTATAGCGCAAAAAATAAAAACCGCAGAGGTGATCAAATACCACCAAGAGAAAGCTCTATTTGTGGGGAAAAAAAGGACGCCAATTTTGTTTGGGAGCCACATCGCACGACCGCACAATTGGCTGTTAAAGCGATGCAGTGCAGAATTGTAAAAACCCCTGGGTCATTTTTTTTTCCACCTCAGACTCAACCACAGCAAGAGATTTTGCTCATGATTTTATTCATAATTCCGTCTCCACTTTTGGTTTTGCATCATTTGTGGTATTTCAAATATTATTTTAAATATTTTTACTTTTTTTCAATATTATTAGTTATTTTACATAATCTCTTTTAATTCAGTTAATATAAACCTTACCCACCCTCCTCCACCCCCCACCCCTGATGGTTTGTCCCTTGCCTTTTTTTCCCTTTTTAATTTAATTTTAATCTTCTTCTTTAGCTGCTGTCTACTGTCATTTTCTCCAGATATTGCTCCGTTAATTTAAAATCTTTCCACGGCTTCCATCTCTTATTATATGTATTAAATTGGCCCTCATCACAGCTACATAGATGTTCCATATTATTATAATTTTCCACCCTTTCGAACCATTCTTTTATGTCAGGTTTTCTGATACTTAACCAGTTTTTTGGTATCAGTCCCTTTGCGGCATTTATCAATGGTGGAATTAGTGTTTTCTTATAGCTACTATTTGACTCTTTTGATTCATGGAACAGGCAAGCTTGTATGGTATTAGGCAGGGCTCAAGTCCTGCGGGAACGCGTGGGAACGGAGTTCCTGCACTTTTTTCACAGCAGGAACGCAGTTCCCTTTGCAGGACTAGAGCAGCCGAGAGCAGCTGAGCCGCCTGAGCCAATCCTTCACTAATCATCGATGCCCAGCTCGAGTCACTGTCAGGGGCAGGCGAACCTTAGTAATCCTTTATGTTACTGGCCGCTTCCTGTATATGGATTATTCGGGTAGTGTGCAGGTATTCCGTCACTTCCTCGATGCCGCAATGTCTCCTGGGAGCTTTTGTCATTGTTCCCAGGAGACATTGCGGAGGTCTGCCGCAAGTTATTGCGGGATTTAGAAAGAACTTGCTTGACATTGAGAAAAGCTCCCAGGAGACATTGCGGCATCGAGGAAGTGACGGAATACCCGCACACTACCCGATGAATCCTTATACAGGAAGCGGCCAGTAACATAAAGGATTACTAAGGTACAGTGGATCGAAAAAAAAACCCATGCGTTTAGTAATTATGCATATGAGCGTATCATTTTTATTTATTTTTTTGGTGGGGGAGTGGATGTTGGGTGGGAGTTCCCACACTTTTTTCCCCAGGACTTGACCCCTGGTATTAGGTACCTTTTTCCCAGTTATCACTTCAATATGCTCCAGAATTTCCTGCCAGTATTCCTTTATCCTTGGACAGTCCCACCATATGTGTGCAGTTGTTCCTATCTGTCCACATTTTCTCCAACACAATGGCGTTTTATCTTTACTGAATTTATGCATAATTTCAGGTGTCCTGTGCCATCTCGCGATACATTTATAATTCATTCCGATTGTAGTTATATCAGTTGCGGTGTTATGTACGGATGCTATTATTCTTTCTACTTGTTGGTCTTCAAACTTCCTGTTTATTTCTTTTTCCCATTTTCATATAAAGTATGGATTTCCTTGTGAATCTAATTCTGTCAAGATTTGATATACCTTTGATATAGCATGCCGTAATGGGATTTTTATACAGCATAGTTTTTCCAGGGCTGTTAATTTTTTTTCTTCTCTTATAGGCGAGGGTATTGACTTTACCAGATGTTTTAGTTGTATATATTCCCAATCACTGATGTCCCACATATTCTTTTCTTTTATCTCTCGGAGTGTTTTTATTTTTCCTTGTTCCATGATGTCTTTTATTTGTGCTGCTCCCATTTTAGTTCCCAGCCGAGTCCCTTTCCCAGGGATAAAAAAATTAGTTTCCGTAAGTGAAATTAAAGGTGAATTATAAGTCCATTTATTCTGTCTGTAAATTAAATCCCAAACTTTGAAAACATTTTGTTATTCCATGTGTATCTTCATCCAACATTCTATATTTTCGTGGTACCCATATATTTTTGTGCAGTGTTGTTTTACTTATACTATTTTCCATTCGAATCCATTTTTTTTCTTTTTCTTTCTCTTTATTCCCCCATTCTACCATACGTGCAATAATCGTGGCTTTATAATATCTGTTTATGTCCGGTGCTGCTAATCCTCCGTGTTTTTTTTCTCTTGTTATTGTGGCAAAATTCTCGGCTTTTTGTTTTTCCATATATATTTTATCAATATTGATTTAAGTAGCTCAAAAAAACTCTGCGGAATTTCTATGGGTAACATCTGGAATTTGTATGTTATTTTTGGGAGGGTGACCATCTTAAAAGCATTTATCCTTCCTAGCAATGAAAGTGGTCTTGTTATATTCTTTTTTAGGTCTGTTTTTATTTCATTTAAGAGGGGAACATAGTTAGCCATATATAGGCCCGCTACCGTAGATGTCAATTTGATCCCCAAGTAGGTCAACTCTCCTCTAACCCATGTGAATGGGTACTGCTTTTGTAGCCAAAGTTCTTCTTTCTTCTCCACCCCTATATTTAAGATTTCTGGGCCAAATTTTCAAAAGAGATACGCAGGCGGAACTGTGCCTAACTTTGGAAACGATCCTCAAAAGGCTTTTTCCAAAGTTAGGCAGAAGATCTGACGTGTAAGACACTTAGGACTGAGGACACTCAGATCTTAGGATGCAGTATACCGCATCCGCCGCTGGGGGCATTTCTCATTGAAATGCCGCTTTGAGTATGCAAATGAGGACTTAAGCAGATCCACAAAGCTTTTAAGCATTGTGATTTCTGTGTAAGTTCCGATTTGCTTGCGCAAAACTAGGGCTGGTTTTACAATGTGTAAAGTTAGTCACACCATGTAAAAGCCCATTCAAGCGTCGGCATTTGGTATGCATTCCTGAGGGAGAACTCCACGGCAATTTGTAAAATCAAAACCGGCATGGGTTCCCCCCCCAGGAGCATACCAGGCCCTTAGGTCTGGTATGGGTTGTAAGGAGACCCCCCCTACGCCGAAAAATCGACGTAGGGGGTCCCCCTACAATCCATACCAGACCCGTATCCAAAGCACGCTACCCGGCCGGCCAGGAATGGGAGTGGGGACGAGCGAGAGCCCCCCCCCTCCTGAGCCGTGCCAGGCCGCATGCCCTCAACATGGGGGGGTTGGGTGCTCTGGGGCAGGGGGGCGCACTGCGGGCCCCCCCACCCCAGAGCACCCTGTCCCCATGTTGATGAGGACAGGACCTCTTCCCGACAACCCTTGCCGTTGGTTGTCGGGGTCTGCGGGCAGGGGGCTTATCGGAATCTGGGAGTCCCCTCAAATAAGGGGGCCCCCAGATACCGGCCCCCCACCCTAAGTGAATGGATATGGGGTACATCGTACCCCTACCCATTCACCTGGAGGCAAAGTGATAGTTAGTAAACACACAACACAAGGGTTTTTAAAATCATTAGTCTGCTCCGGAGGCCCCCCCTGTCTTCTTTAGCTCTAATACCAGGGAGGGCTTCTTCCGCTCTCAGGGGGTCTTCTCCGCTCTCCGGGGGGGGGGGCTTCGTCTTCCACTCTCCGGGGGGGGGGTCTTCTCCGCTCTCCGGGGGTCTTCTTCTATCTTCGCCGCTCTCCGCTGTTGACTCGGCGCACACCGGTTCTTCTCCAGCTGTCCGGTGCCTTCTCCTTCAGCGCTGGCTGCCTGCTATCTTCGTGTGTTAGCTCAATTACTAGCAGGCAGCCAGCACGGTCTTCTGTGACGTCATCTTCTTCTCTTCTCTTCTTCCGATGTTGACACGTCGCCTCTTCTCACTGCAATGATGGAAGCGCGCCTTGCATCCCATTTATATAGGCATCACCGTCCCATCATGCTCCGGTAGGTACCCACGTGGTGGGTGCCTACCCACGTGGGTACCTACCGGAGCATGATGGGACGGTGATGCCTATATAAATGGGATGCAAGGCTCGCTTCCATCATTGCAGTGAGAAGAGGCGACGTGTCAACATCGGAAGAAGGGAGAAGAAGAGAATAGAAGAAGATGACGTCACAGAAGACCGCGCTGGCTGCCTGCTAGTAATTGAGCTAACACACGAAGATAGCAGGCAGCCAGCGCTGAAGGAGAAGGCACCGGACAGCTGGAGAAGAACCGGGGTGCGCCGAGTCAACAGCGGAGAGCGGCGAAGATAGAAGAAGACCCCCCCGGAGAGCGGAGAAGACCCCCAGGAAGTGGAAGAAGAAGCCCCCCCTGGTAATAGAGCTAATAAAGAAGACAGGGGGGGCCTCCGGAGCAGACTAATAAATGATTTTAAAAACCCTTGTGTTGTGTGTTTACTAACTATCACTTTGCCTCCAGGTGAATGGGTAGGGGTACGATGTACCCCATATCCATTCACTTAGGGTGGGGGGCCGGTATCTGGAGGCCCCCTTATTTGAGGGGACTCCCAGATTCCGATAAGCCTCCCGCCCGCAGACCCCGACAACCAACGGCCAGGGTTGTCGGGAAGAGGTCCTGTCCTCATCAACATGGGGACAGGGTGCTCTGGGGTGGGAGGGCATGCGGCCTGGTACGGCTCAGGGGGGGGGGGGTTGCGCTCGCTCGTCCCCAATCCCATTCCTGGCCGGCCGGGTAGCGTGCTTTGGATACGGGTCTGGTATGGATTGTAGGGGGACCCCCTACGTCGTTTTTCCGGCGTAGGGGGGGGTCTCCTTACAACCCATACCAGACCTAAGGGCCTGGTATGCTCCTGGGGGGGGAACCCATGCCGGTTTTTTCTTTGAAAATTGGCATGGAGTTCTCCCTCTCAGGAATGCATGCCGAGCGACGCTGTCAATTTTTTATTTTTTTTATTTGGTTTCCCGGCGCGTTTTTTTTTTTTTTCACCCGTCGCAACTTTATTGTCCCGTTGCAATCCACAAAGCCCGGCGTAAATTACGTTCGCGCGCTGCACGTCGGGAAAATTACGTCACACGCATGCGCAGTACGGCCGGCGCGGGAGCGCGCCTCATTTAAATTATAAACGCCCCCCGGAGAGGAGGACCGCCTTGCGACGGAGGCACTTAAGTTACACGGCGTGTAATTTCTAGGTAAGTGCTTTGTGGATCGGGCACTTAGGTAGAAATTTAACGCCTGTGTAACTTAACTGCTGAAAGTTAAGTTAGGCAGCTTTTTTGAGAATTTGGCCCTCTGTTTTTATAGGATTTATTTTGAAGTTTGAGAGTTCTCCGTACTTTTTTATTTCTTTAGCTATATTTGGCAAGGTCACTCTTGGGTTAGTTATATACATTAGGATATCATCGGCGTAGGCCGCTATCTTATGTTCTTCTTCGCCTATTCTCACCCCTTCTATATTTTGGTTATTTCGCAGGGTAGCCAGGAAAGGTTCCAACCTTAATACATATAGAAGTGGCGAGAGCGGGCACCCTTGTCTAGTCCCGTTAAACATTTCAAAAGGTGCTGACATATTACCGTTGACCTTAACCATTGCCGTTGGTTTACTGTACAGATTTTGAATCCAATGTCTAATCTTAGGTCCCAATCCAAGATGTTGCAGTGTATCCATCATAAATCCCCAGTCCACTCTGTCAAATGCTTTCTCAGCATCTATTGACAAGAGTAGGACTGGGGGTTTTCCACTTTTATTTTTCTGCAGTAGTAATATGGTTTTTAAACTATTGTCTCTCCCTTCTCTTCCGGGTATAAATCCCGTCTGATCCGGGTTGACTAAATCTGGAATTAGGTTCTTTAAACGGGTGGCCAAGACTTTAGCATATAGTTTTGTATCAGCATTAAGGAGTGCTATAGGCCTATAACTAGAACACAAAGTCTTGTCTTTTCCGGGTTTGGGTATTATAGTAATGTGGGCCATTAGAGATTCACGCCTTATTTCTTCTTCTTCCCCTATTTTGTTAAAATAATCACATAGTCTCGTAATCAGTTGGCTCTGGAATTTTTTATAATATTTAATGGTGAACCCGTCTGGTCCAGGGCTTTTCCCTGTAGGTGTTTCTTTCAATGCTCTTATAATTTCCTCCTGCATAATTACTGCATCTAAAACTGTCAGGTATTCTTCATGTATTTTTGGAAAATTCGCCTTCTTTAAGTATTCTTGTAGTCTTTCTTTTCTCTTCCCCTTATATATATCTTCATTTTTAATTGCATATAATGCACTATAGTATGTTTGGAATGCCGTGGCGATGTCTGCTGTTTTATTCACCATTTCTCCTTTTTTTTTTTTATCAAAACGACGTTTATTGAGCATGTAAATAAAGGGTTACAAACATGAGAATACCTGGTGCAACATGCACCACAAGCAAGGATACATTTCAATGCCAAGTACACAAAACACAACGGACACATTGAAGGAAGAGCTAGTTATATGGGCACGGGTAAGATAGCGTATGGGGATAGAGCCAAGCTGCAGGCCAGCGTTCAGGGGCACCCAAGGGGCATACTGGGGAGCATCATAGAGCGCTATTCGTCAGGAGCAACACAGGTGGAGGCCTCCCCAACCATCTATCCCAAACCTTGTGATATTTGCTGGGCAGCCTCTGTGAACATAGAGTAACTTTTTAAAGGGTAGGGTTGTATTAACTGCTCTGATCCATTGCTGTAGAGTAGTGGGGGGGGGGCCCTCATCCAAGTTCTAGCTATCTGAAGCCTGGCGAGGAATAACGTCTCTTGCAAAAATGTGTTAAGATATTTCTCGGCTTCAGACAGCGCAAGGAGACCAAGCAAGCATTGACGGGGGCACAAGGTCGTGGAGAAACTGGACTACCTGGGTCCAGAAACCCTGCACACAGGGGCATTCCCAGAGAAGGTGATAAAAGGAGGCGTTAGTAGTTACATCCCGGGCAGTCAGGGCTGCTTCCCGGCCCAAACTTTGAAATGCGGTATGGCGTTAGGTACGACCGATTTAGGATATATAGCTGAGTGAGGCGATCCGAGATTTTAGGAGAAACTAGTCTGCAGTTAACAAGGGCCTCGTCCCAGTCCTCCGCCGACACCACTCCCAGATCAGGCTCCCATCGGGACTTCGCCCGCTGGAGAGCGGCGGTCGCTGAGGGCGCTAGAAGGTAGGCATAGAATTGGGAAATCAGTTTCTTGGGGTCTGAGCCCAGGACAATATCCACTGGCAACGGGACCTCGATGGTGGGGATATTCGCTCCAAACTGTGTATTAAGTGCGTGGCGTAGTTGGAGATACCGAAAGAACATGTGGTTAGCTAGAGTGTGGGTATCTTTGAGGGACTGAAAGGTCCTAACCGAGCCATGGGCAACGACCTGTGTAAGATAAATAACTCCACTTTTAATCCAAATACCGTGGTCAGGGATCGTGGCAAGCTCGGGCAGACGGGGGTTATCCCAGAGGGGCGTGTGTGAGTGTGGAGAAGGCGCCTCGCCAACGGACATGGCAGTATGCCAAATTTTACGATGATGGAAAAGCAGCTGGTTTCTGTCATCCGAACGCGGGGGCTCGCAGAACAGAATCTGGAAGGGATGCGAGACCGGGCCAGGGGCCCGAGAGCACACCATGGGCAGGTAGCGCCCCCTGTCAGAGTGGTGAAAGTAATAGAAGTGGGAAAGTTGGGCTGCAACGTAATAAAGAAAAAGGTCAGGAACCGAAGTGCCGCCCTGACTGGACGGGCACTTTAGCACCCGCCACGACAGTTTATGCCGCGAGGGGCCCCAGATGAATGAGTTGATAATGGACTCCATGGCCTTAAAGATGCGGGGGGGGGATATACAACGGAGCATGCCAGAAGGCATAGAGCAGCTTCGGTAGGAGGATCATCTTGACCAGACTTATGCGGCCCATGACTCCAAAGGGAAGACGGGACCACGTTTGCGTTTTGGTTTTCAAGGTATCAAACAGAGGCTCGATGTTTAGGCGCGTGTAGTCTAGGGGGGATCTAGTGATGTGGACACCCAGGTATTTGATGACATCTGTCCTCACCAAAGGGAGGGCAGCCTGCGCGGCAGTAGGGGGGCCCAGGTCTAAGGAAGGGATATGGGACTTGTAAACCTGTAAACCTGTAATTCTCTGTAAACCCGAGAATTTCCCAAACTGAGTTATGACTAGGAGGGCTGCCTGGAGTGAGGGGCCCGCATCCGAGAGGTAAAGCAGCATGTCGTCGGCGTATAGGCTGAGAAGTTCAGTGACTCAGCCGCAACGCAGACCATTAATCCCGGGATGGCGACGAAGGGCTATAGTCAGGGGTTCTACAGCAAGAGCATAGAGCATGGGCGAAACGGGGCAACCCTTACGAGTGCCACGAGACAGGGAAAAGGGAGAAGAGGTCCTACTATTAACTCTAATGCGCGCCGTGGGAGCATGATAGAGGAGTTGGAGCCATTTCACGAAGTGGGGACCGAAGCCAAACCTACCAAGACACTCCCATAGATACCTCCACTCGACAGAGTCGAAGGCCTTGGCAGCGTCAAGGCTAACTACCACTCTGGAGCCCACCTCTACGTGCTGGGCCTGTAAGTTCATATGTAGCCTACGGAGGTTGAAGGCTGTGTTTTTATTGGGCATGAACCCAGTCTGGTCAGGGTGCACCAGGCTAGTAATGACCTTGTTAAGGCGCAGGGCGAGGATTTTTGCAAGAATTTTCACATCTAGTTGGAGAAGGGAGATGGGTCGATAAGATTCAGGGAGTAGGAGATCCTTGCCAGGCTTTGGTATCAAAACGATAAGGGCTTCACTCATGGAGGGGGGAAGTACGCCCGTTTCAAAAGCATGGTTGTATAATGCGCAGAGCCTGGGGACAAGGGTCTCTTGAAATTGTTTATAGAATTCAAGGGGAAGTCCGTCGGATCCCGGGGTTTTGGAGGTGGGAAGGCACGCCAGGGCCTCCTCCACGCACACGGTGGTGATGGGAGCCTCCAACATGGAGACCTGAGCCGTAGTTAGCGTGGGGAAGGTGACATCCCGCAGAAGGTCTATAAGTTCCTCCGCTGAATGATGTGCAGTGGATGTATAGAGCTCCCAGTAAAAGGACCTGAACTCCTCGGCCACCTGGTCGGGCTCCGAAAGCATGGCCCAGGATGCTGCCCGGAGGGCCACAATCACTGGGGGCTTATGATCAAGGTGTGCCATATAAGCAAGGAGCCTCCCGGCCCGTTCACCATGTTCATACGTGCGCTGCTTGCTGAAGAAAATACCCCAACGCGCTTTTTCAAGGTGTAGTTGGTCCGTCAGCCTGGTCTGTAGGCGAAGCTGGGAGGCAATGGTCTCCGTCGGGTCTGTCAGGAAGGTTTGCTCTAGGGCATTGAGCTGTTCCTCCGCCTGGCGGAGTAACAGTTTAGATGAGGCCTTGTGTCTGTTAATGCGGGAGGTAAGGATCATGCGAGCGTGAAGTTTGAACGCTTCCCATACAGGTCCCGCCGAGGTGGAGCCGTCGTTCGCACGGAAGAAGCGGTCCCATTCCGACCCGATACCAGGTCGGGGAGGACATTCAACCATAATGGGTTCAAACGCCAATTCTGGACCGCACGGGGAGACGGGAGCCTCAACTTGACCCAATATGGGGAGTGATCAGAGAGTGTCCTAGTGTCAAAGCCCACATCGAGAAGGTGAGGGAGAAGGGAGGGGGCTACAAGGATCAGATCTATCCAGGACATTACCGCACAGGAGGGGGTAAAGCAGGAGAACCCTAGTTTTGTTGGGTGCTTGTGTCTCCAGGTGTCAGTGAGGGCAAATTCAGCTAGAAATCTACCAAACCTGGTGATCCCCGGTAGGGGACCCGCAGGGGCATTGGGACCCAGTCTATCAAGGGATGGGGATACGACCATGTTGAAGTCACCCACCCATATGATGGGCACTGACGAGTGTAGGGCCATGAAGGCCACCCCTCGCTGTAGCACTTCAAACTGGAAAGGGGGAGGGACATAGAAGGCAAGGAGAAGCACCTCGAGGCCTCTGATCGTGGCATGCAGAAATAAATAGCGACCCTGGGGATCAGATTGCAACATGTGGAGCTGAAACTGTTGTGATCTGGCAACCAGCACCGCGACCCCTCGGGAGTTAGAAGTGTGGGGGGCCTGATAAACCCAACCCACCCAGGCTTTTTTGAGGCACAGCTGCTTCTGGCCCGCTAAGTGCGTCTCTACTAAAACGGAAACATCAGCATGCTGGGACTTTAGGTGGGAGAGAACTGCCGACTGCTTAGCCCGGTCACCCAGGCCACGGACGTTGTTACTATCTTAACCACTTAACCCCCGGACCATATTGCTGCCCAAAGACCAGAGCACTTTTTGCGATTCGGGACTGCCCCGCTTTAACAGACAATTGCGCGGTCGTGCGACGTGGCTCCCAAACAAAATTGGCGTCCTTTTTTTCCCACAAATAGAGCTTTCTTTTGGTGGTATTTGATCACCTCTGCGGTTTTTATTTTTTGCGCTATAAACAAAAATAGAGCGACAATTTTGAAAAAAATGAATATTTTTTAACTTTTTGCTATAATAAATATCCCCCAAAAATATATAAAAAACATTTTTTTTCCTCAGTTTAGGCCGATACATATTCTACATATTTTTAGTAAAAAAAAATCGCAATAAGCGTTTGATTGGTTTGCGCAAAAGTTATAGCGTTTACAAAATAGGGGGTATATTTATGGCATTTTTATTAATATATTTTTTTTATTAGTAATGGCGGCGATCAGCGATTTTTTTTTTTTTTTTTTTTTTTCTGGTACTGCGACATTATGGCGGACACTTCGGACACTTTTGACACATTTTTGGGACCATTGGCATTTTTATAGCGATCAGTGCTATAAAAATGCATTGGATTACTATAAAAATGCCACTGGCAGTGAAGGAGTTAACACCAGGGGGCGGGGAAGGGGTTAAGTATGTCCCTGGGTGTGTTCTTACTGTGGGGGGGGGGGGTGGCCTCACTAGGGGAAACACTGATCCTCTGTTCATACATTGTATGAACAGAAGATCAGCATGTCCCCTGCTGACAGGACCGAGAGCTGTGTGCTGTAACGAGCAATTGCGGGTGCCCGGCGGCGATCAAGCCCGCCGGGCACACGCACGGGAGTCGGGGGCGAGCAGGGGGCGCCCCCTAGTGGCTGCTCGAAGAGCCGACGTAGTATGACGTGCTCTCGCCCAGGAGAGCCGACCTGCCGCCGTATGACGGTGCGCGGTCGGCTAGTGGTTAAGGGATGCCATGGGTAAGTAGAGTGATGAAGGGCGTATATCTGCCCCCTCAAAAACGGGGGGGCCGCACCCGGTCCAAGGCACGCGAGCGCACCCCGCCGAAAGAGGTAGGGACACGCCGTGCAGGCCCGAGGACCGTGCAGAGTGACCAGGGGGTGCATGGCGGGGGTCACGTGTCCCATTCAGAGCGCAGCTCGAGGAGACGGGAGACCCCACATAATCCCAGCAGGGGCATAGCGAAACACTCAGTAAATTTGGCAAGGCACATTGACATTGATAAATAATAAAAGAAAAAAAACAAAACGTACATAGCAATAATGCAAGTAACATAAAAAACATCTCCTGCATGAACACTGGACCGACATAGCAGGCATAACACCCCACCACCCACCACATGCATGAGGGTAGGGGCCGGCCAGGGAAACTGAAGCTTTGCGATGGCTGTCAGGGGCGATGGCATTGCCCAAAGTTCCAGGCAACCAACGCGGTCGGGGGGACGACCAAACTGAAGAGCACGCACCGGTGCAAGGGGGTATGCGTACAGGTGGGATACCAGTATAGGTGAGTCGCCCGTGACTCCCAGTAGGGGAAACAATGTCTGAGGGGAACCAAAGGAGGGGGGGAAGGGCAGTCAAGCGGGATGGAGAAGGGTAGCAGGGGAAAGGATGGCCCGTGGGCTGCGTATCCAACTTACAGTTAGGAAGTCTGTGCATCGGAGGTGTAGATACGCAGCCAGTTCAGGATGGGCAGTCAGTAAATCGAGCAACGGTTAGACTGTCAAGCACGGGACGCTCCGGCCCCTTCGCGTCGCTCCAGCCAGGAAAGGACCGCTTGAGGATCTTCAAAGAATTGCGCTCTGCCATCACACACAACACGGAGCCGCGCGGGGAAGAGCATCGCATATGGTAGGTGGTGCACGCGGAGCTGCCGCTTAGCCTCTGTAAAGCGCGCCCTTTTCTTCTGTACCTCCGAGGAGAAATCCGGGTACACTGCGACCGTCGTATTACCAAAAGGGATGTTCCCCTTTTCACGGGTAAGTCTAAGGATGGCGTCTCGGTCTCGGTAATTAAGCAGTTTGGCGATGAAGGTCCTCGGAGGTGCGCCCTCAGGTGGGGGTTTTGCAGCAAGGCGATGAGCGCACTCCACCACGAAAGTGGAGAAGAAGGCCTCCCTGCCAAAAGTTTTAACGAGCAAGTTCTCCAAATAAGTGGGGGGGTCCACTCCTTCCGATCGCTCGGGGAGCCCCACAAAACGTAAATTGCACCTACGAAGGCGGTTCTCCATGTCGTCCTGCTTGGAGAGTACCGCATGGAGCTGATGTTGTAGCTGCTCCACCGTAACCTGAAGCGGGTGGAGGCCATCCTCCACGTGTTCGAGCCTGCGCTCCATCTCCGACACCCGTTCCCGAAATTTATGCATGTCATGTCGGATATGCGAGATGTCGACCTTCACCTCTTCAATCCTAGAGGTGAGGGATGTTTGGCAGGCAGCGATAGCCTCAAGGACCCTTGCAGTATCCCCTGAGGGACGATCCTCACCCTCAGGGTGCATGGCGGCGCCATCTTCCTCCCCCATGTCACGATCTCCATGGCGGCTTTTGTCGAGCTTAGCGAGGGCTCCAGACTTCTTAGAGGGCGACATATTACTCCCAGGTAGCAGAGGCAGGATTAGGGAAATTTGTGGCCGGTTTGCAGGAAAGGTTCCCTCAGGATTCAGTTGAAAGGATCAGTCACGAGCGGAGCTCTCACCCAGCAGGTCTTACTCCATGCAGCTCCAGACCACGCCCCCTCACCATTTCTCCTCTTCCATTCTTTATCTTCTCTATATAATTTGACTTTTTACATCCTAACATTTTTGCAAGATATTTTCCAGGCTTATTTCCTCCTTCGTATCTGTCTTTTTTAAGTCTATTAAACTCCTTTCTTGTTTCCTGTTCCATGAGATCTTTCAATAGTTCCCTTTTTAATATCAGAACTCGTTGGGTTTCTTTTACCGCGTTTCTTTTATGTCTATATTCCAGATCGTGGATTTCTTTTAAGATTTTTTGCATATTAATTTCTCTTTCTTTCTTTTTTCTGGTTCCAATGGCAATCAGTTGGCCCCTGATGACGGCCTTATGTGCTTCCCAGATTGTTGCTGAGCTTACTTCTGATGTATCATTGGCCTGGAAATATTGATCTTAGCCGGCCCTCTGCTGTGTCCTCACCTCCGCATTCCTAAGAGCTGTCTGGGAGTGGGGGGGTATCCGCCATGTTTGGGAGGGATGTTATTATTAGCTGATTTGAGTGAGGAAGGATTATAGCAGTGGTATACATGAAAAAGCAATATAGGCTTTATATTAAAGATGCATAGAGAATAGACATTTTCTAATTTATCATTATGCTCATTGCATTCCTTCACAGACCCCCCTAAAATGGCTATTTTATATTTGTCCCTCAAACTAAAGGACCCAAAATTCCCCAGGGCACGGAGTCTAAGGTCCAGCAGGTTTTCCCCAGAGCCTCTAGTGGTGAGGATGGCTTTCGCTGCAGCTGAACCCAGGTCGCACCACTGGGTTCCCTATCCTTTTCCTGAATCTCTATAGGACTGTGAAATTATGGATGGGGAGTGACTGTAAAGAAGTAAAAGGTTTATTCTCTTCCTTCATAAGGGGATCCTCTTCTTCTTGGTGGAGAAATGTAGGTGTTCTGTTATCTACAGCCTTGCTCATTAACTTCTTTACAAAGGGCAAAATACAGCATTTACCTGGTCCCTAGCTTTGAATTGACCAGGAACCCCCCTTGGGACCCCTATGGCATCTATGTACACATGAGGGTCAAAGCTTCCGGAGGGAGCTGCTCGCTTCCTCCTGTGACTGGGTGTGTCACGGTATAAGTTACATTGCCAGGGAACTGGAGGACAGGATACTATGTTACAGTAATCAAAAATACAGGTGGCCACATGTGTGTTTGAAGAGTTATACTAGAATGTGGTGAATAACTTGTCATTTTGTGTAATGGCTACCTGCTGAGCCCCCCCTTGGACCAAACAGAAAAAAGCATATGTGGTATAGTCAGCACGAAGTGGGCGGGATCTTTTCCTCAGGGGGTGGAGCTTTCTTGCAGTGGTTAGTGTGTATCCAGATGTTCTTCACAGACTTTATTTATAAAAAATAAAAATCCAGCGGTGGTAATCCACTCTCGATGCGGCTTCCTGCTCCTCTCTCCGCTGGACACAGCCCAGCGGAATGACGCGGAGCAGGCTTTGACATTTCTTATATAGGGGAGGCGGGGCCACCCGTCATGTGACCCTCGCCCCCTCTGACGCACTCTCGGCTACGTCACTGGGAAAGCCCGGTCTTTCCCCTTGCGTCAGAGGGGGCGGGGTCAAGTGACGGGTGGCCCCGCTTCCCCTATATAAGAAATGTCAAAGCTCCGCCGCGTCATTCCGCTGGGCTGTGTCCAGCGGAGCTCGCCTGCTGCGCTCTGGATGGATGGATCTTCTCATCGCTGGACCGGACCGCTGATCACCCGTCGCTGGACAGATCACCCTTCGCTGGATAGAAGACAACGTTGGAGCAGGGTGCCGCATCGAGAGTGGAAGAGTGGATTACCACCGCCGGATTTTTTTTTATTATTAAAGGAATTTTTTCTAGTGTCTGTGTTTTTAAAAAAAAAACTATTTACACTTCCTTCGTGAAATGGTAGGGGTACAGTGTACCACATTACCAATTCACATAGGGGGGGCCAGGATCTGGGGGTCCCCTTTGTTAAAGGGGTCTTCCAGATTCTGATAAGCCCCCCCGCCCGTAGACCCCCACAACCACCGGCCAGGGTTGTGGGGATGTGGCCCTTGTCCCCATCAACATGGAGACATCCTCCCCATGTTGAGGGCATGTGGCCTGGTGCGGTTCAGGAGAGGGGGGGCTGCACTCTCTCCCCCCCTCTTTTCTGCGGCCGGCCAGGTTAACGTGCTCGGATAAGGGTCTGGTATGGATATTTGGGGGGAACCCCACATAATTTTTTTTTAATTGACGGCGGGGTTCCCCTTAATATCCATATCAGACCTGAAGGGCCTGTTAATGGAATTTGGGGGGACCCCCACGCTTTTTTTTTTATGAATGAATCCTCTCTGAATTGCCAGAGCCGAAAATTCATTATAGCCGCGAGTCCGTTTTTAAATGCCTTTTTTTTCCTTCAGAAATTACACTTTGTGCAGGGACAGTTCTAAGTACGGAAAACATGCGCTTTTTCACATGCTTACTTTACACCCCCCTAGGTACGAAATTTAAAGGAATATTTTACTTTTATTGTTTCAATTTAAGCATTAGTAAATTCACTGGGCCAGATTCACGTAGAATCGCGGTGGGGTAACGTATCCTAGATAAGTTACACCGCCGCAATTTTTCATCGCAAGTGCCTGATTCACCAAGCACTTGCGATGAAAACTACGCCCGCGGCCTCCGGCGCAAAGGCGGGCCAATTCAAATGGGCGTATGCCATTTAAATTAGGCGCGCTCCCGCGCCGGACCTACTGCGCATGCTCCGTTTCCTAACTCCCGCCGTGCTTTGCGCGCCGTGACGTGTAACTTTGCGAAGTGTAACTTTGCAAAAGGGAAACTAGACTAGCGGCGACGTAGTGAACGCGAAAAACCGTCGTGGATCCGCCGTAACTCCTAATTTGCATACCCGACGCTGGTTTACGACGCAAACTCCCCCCAGCGGCGGCCGCGGTACTGCATCCTAAGATCCGACAGTGTAAAACAATTACACCTGTCGGATCTTAGGGATATCTATGCGTAACTGATTCTATGAATCAGTCACATAGATAGAAACAGAGATACGACGGCGTATCAGGAGAAACGCCGTCGTATCTCATTTGTGAATCTGGCCCACTGCTCCTGAAAAAACGTCCGTTTTTAAAACTTTTTTTGCATTGATACATGTCCCCTGGGGCAGGACCCGGGTCCCCAAACACTCCCCTGGGACAGGACCCAGGTCCCCAAACACTTAGGACAATAACTTGCATATTAGCCTTTAAAATTGGCACTTTAGATATCTCCCATAGATTTTAACAGGGTGTTCCGCGGGTTTTTGGAATTTGCCGCGAACACCCCTAATTGTTCGTTGTTCTCATGAACAGGCGAACAGGAAATGTTCGATGCCTACTAGTCATTTTTGGTGACTTACACCTGTCAACGCATGCCAAGAGACTGCTCCGTATACTTTTATGCTAAAAAGACCATTCTACTGTCCTGCAAGGGTGCACAGACCTCTTTGGAAGCCCTTTGGCTGAAATGTATTAATCACTTAAGGACCGCCTCCTGCACATATACGTCGGCAGAATGGCACGGCTGGGCACATGCACGTACAGGTACGTCCTTTGCTAGTACCCAGCCGTGGGTCACGGGCGCGCGCCCGTGACCCGGTCCGAAGCTTCGGGGCCTGGACCGCGGAACCCGTGGACCCGATCATTGCGGGAGTCCGGCGATCGGCCCCCGGAGCTGAAGAACGGGGAGAGCCGTGTGTAAACACGGCTTCCCCGTTCTTCACTGTGGCGCCGTGATCGATCGTGTGATCCCTTTTATAGGGATACACAATCGATGACGCCACACCTAAAGCCACACCCCCCTACAGTTAGAAACACATATGAGGTCACACTCAACCCCTTCAGCGCCCCCTTGTGGTTAACTTCCAAACTGCAATTGTCATTTCCACAGTAAACAATGCATTTTAAATGCATTTTTTACTGTGAAAATGATAATGGTCCTAAAAATGTGTCAAAATTGTCTAAAGTGTCCGCCATAATGTCGCAGTCACGGAAACAATCGCTGATCGCCGCCATTAGTAGTAAAAAAAAAAAAATGCAATAAAACTATTCCCTATTTTGTAAACGCTATTAATTTTGCGCAAACCAACCGATAAACGCTTATTGCGATTTTTTTTTTTTTTTTTTTTTACCAAAAATTTGTAGAAGAATACGTATCGGCCTAAACTTAGGAAAAAAATGTTTTTTTATATATTTTTGGGGGATATTTATTATAGCAAAAAGTAAAAAATATTGCATTTTTTTCAAAATTGTCGCTCTGTTTCTGTTTATAGCGCAAAAAATAAAAATCGCAGAGGTGATCAAATACCACCAAAAGAAAGCTCTATTTGTGGGGAAAAACGGACGCCAATTTTGTTTGGGAGCCACGTCACACGACCGCGCAATTGTCCGTTAAAGCAACGCAGTGCCGAATCGCAAAACCTGTCCGGGTCCTTTAGCTGGATATTGGTCCAGGTCTTAAGTGGTTAATGACTCCATCCCTTACTCTTTCCAGCACTAACTGAGGTACACTTGTTTGGCCAGTGTTGGGTCATGCCCTAAAGATCTCTAATGTATAGACTCCCTCCTTTGCTTTGCCCGTATTGGTCTACATGCACCTTTTCCCGGTGTGCCTACTGTATATCCTTTGTATTGGTATCTCTTTATTTGCCTATGTCTGAACATATTGCCTACCATTCTGAACCAGTCCATCTGGTACGGTGATTGTGTTTTTCTTTGTGTGTGTATTGTGTTTTTTTTATGTTTGTCAGTTTGTTGAAAAACTTCAATAAAAATATCTTTAAAAGATAGAAAAGATACAATTTCTGGGGAAATTGTGTGACGTGTTCTTGCCTCCACCAATACTCCTGACTGGAGACAGTGCCCCTGGAGATGTAAATGTGATCCAACAGTGTTTCGATCCATTGCCCCATTAAAAACTGCTCCATCAAAAACTATCCCATCAAAACTGCACCATCCTATTTGCCCCTTCAAAAACTGGTCGCTATGGAGGGTTGCTATGGACTGGTTGCTTTGGAGTGGTTGCTATGGATTGGTTGCTATGGATGGTTGCTATGGACTGGTTGCTATATGCAGAAGTTACGCAGAGCCAAATAAAACAGAGCCATATGACCTCACAGCTGTGTGGGAGGAGCTATAGAAAGCTCTCACAGCTGTGTGTGAGGTATTTTTCCTCGGCGTCTCCTAGGAAACATATGCAAGCAGCCTCTAAGCACAGACTCAGATTCTTGCTTTTTTTTAATACTGTCCTTCTTCAAATGATTGTATTTTAAAAACTATAAATCGTACAGTGAATATCTTTATATTTTACGAATCACAAGACCTACATTTTGATGTATAGTATGTCTCTGAAATGTTAAAATTGAAGGCACAGTCGCAGTTTACAAATTCCCCAGCAAATTTTAGTTTTCTAGACTTTGACCTCTATTGACTTCCATTGAAATAATGGATGGCGTGTGTTGCGAACAAATGGCCGTACTGTGAAAACCATTTGGACGATCGCTTAGCCGTGGACACGTGTATTGGCAGCAGGGACAGCTGAACGTTTTGATATAAGATTTGTGTCGGCTTGAAAATGAGGGAGTGGTCGCAGTTTAGAAATCATGTAATGATATTTCATTTTTTGACATCCCACACTGTAAGCTTCACCATTCATTCCTATGGGAAAATTTTGGCGCAAAAATTACGATATTTCGCGAACGATTTGGTGAAACGTTCCACAAAGTAATAGTAACGCGATCGAGAACAATCCGCACGTTTCGGTATATTACTCGTCTATGTAGTGTAAAAACTGTGGGAGGAGTTAGGGTGGTAAATTTGGCTATAAGAATAATAATATATATGTGAGAGAATAGTAAGTGATCTTGCTATGCAAGAACACTTAAAAAGTATCCTTCCCCAGCATGTCCAGCAGGGAGACCACTCCCACTGGGTGGTTCCCGGGTAAAGGTACTTAATACACCATGACTTGCCCGAGTTCCAACATTGGCCTGTGGTGGTAACGCCACCTACAGTCAACAGTGGGAATATCCCTTCAAGCACAGCCGGAACAGAGGCTGTTTTAGCATAAATCATTAAAGTCTAAAGCCTCGTACACACGCTCGGTTTTCTTGGCAAGAACCAGCAAGAAATCTGCTGCAGGAGCTTTCTTGCCGAGTAAACAGAGCGTGTGTACGAGGCTTTCTGGTTTCTCGTCTGGAAATCTGCCCAGAATCCTGACAAGAAAAATAGAGATCCTGCTCTCTATTTTCTCATTGAGATTCTTGTTGGCCTGTTTCCCGACGAGAAACCTGAACGTCTGTATACTTACCTGTCGCCCTGAAAACCCGCGCATGCTCGAAATGACTTTGACGCATGCGCGGTAGCTTCCATAGCATAGGTAGGGTGAAGCAAGATGGCGGTGACAGCATTGAATGCGTCGAGCGCATGCTCGTCGTACGCGATGCTGTCACCGCGTTCTTGCCTTTCAAAAGAACTACGGTTCTTTTGAAAGGAGTGTGTGTACACTCGGGCGGCAAGAGATTCTTGCCCAAAATCTTGGCACGAAAAACAATGTTTTTTCCTGACGAGATTCTGGCCCGTGTGTACGAGGCTTGAGCCAATTATCAGCTCAGACCCCCCACTAAATATAACATAGCGCATCATTTTGATACTATAAAATCCTATCCGATACAATATGTTGTACATTACATACTCCTGACCCTCGTCCTATAATCCCCTCATCACTGTCACTCCTACAAAAGACAGTTCTCGTTGTTTCCTCACTCTCTGACTAAGGGCCATGAATAAAGAAATGATCTGGTAGGAGATCAGAGGAGCCATTTACTAGTTACCTTGAGGGGGGAATTGTAAGATCCTCAGAGACAAAGCTGCCTGATGTGGGCGGAGTCCTGGTTTAGGGGAACCAATCAGCTTATGTCTAGTAATAATCTTTGTATTTCTATTTTAGTAGATGGACGGGAGATGAGGAAAACCTCAGAGGATTGTCTCACTTTGTCTCCAGACTGTCAAGTAGAAGATGAGGACATCACACAGTATAGTCCAGGAGAAAACCCGACTACCTCAAATGTCCATCCGGCACCACACAGTGTAGATGGACCATCGTATTCCTCTTATCCTGAGGAACCTCAGACTGTGTGGGACGGTGCCGGACCATCGTATTTCTCTTATCCTGAGGAACCTCAGACTGTGAGGGACGGTGCCGGACCATCGTATTCCTCTTATCCTGAGGAACCTCAGACTGTGAGGGACGGTGCCGGACCATCGTATTCCTCTTATCCTGAGGAACCTCAGACTGTGAGGGACGGTGCCGGACCATCGTATTCCTCTTATCCTGAGGAACCTCAGACTGTGCGGGACGGTGCCAGACCATCGTATTCCTCTTATCCTGAGGAACCTCAGACTGTGCGGGACGGTGCCGGACCATCGTATTCCTCTTATCCTGAGGAACCTCAGACTGTGCGGGACGGTGCCGGACCATCGTATTCCTCTTATCCCGAGGAACCTCAGACTGTGCGAGACGTTGTCGGACCATCGTATTCCTCTTATCCTGAGGAACCTCAGACTGTGCGGGACGGTGCCGTCCTTTTAACAGGGAAAAGGCTTTCCTGTACTGAGTGCGGGAAGTGTTTTCGTTTTAAATCCAATCTTAATAGGCATATAAGATCTCACACAGGGGAGAAGCCGTATTCCTGTCCTGAGTGCGGTAAAAGTTTTTCACAGATGTGTGATCTTTACATACATCAGAGATCTCACACGGGCGAGAAGCCGTATTCCTGTACTGAGTGTGGGAAATGTTTTTCACAGATGTCCATTCTTTACAAACATCAGAGATCTCATACAGGCGAGAAGCCGTATTCCTGTCCTGAGTGTGGGAAATGTTTTTCAGTGAAGTTCAATCTTTCCATACATCAGAGATCTCACACGGGGGAGAAGCCGTATTCCTGTCCTGAGTGCAGGAAATGTTTTTCAGTGAAGTCCAGTCTTTCCACACATCAGAGATCTCACACGGGGGAGAAGCCGTATTCCTGTCCTGAGTGCGGGAAATGTTTTTCAGTTAAGTCCAAGCTTTCCACACATCAGAGATCTCACACGGGGGAGAAGCCGTATTCCTGTCCTGAGTGTGGGAAATGTTTTTCACAGAAGCCCAATCTTTACACACATGAGAGATCTCACACGGGGGAGAAGCCGTATTCCTGTCCTGAGTGTGGGAAATGTTTTTCAGATAAGTCCTATCTTTCCAAACATCAGAGATCTCACAAGGGGAAGAAGCCGTATTTCTGTCTTGAGTGATGGAAATGCTCCTCACTGAAGTCCTGTCTTCCTGTACATCAGGGATCCCACACAACCCTCGAGGTGTATTAGTGAGTGCGGGAAATGTCTTGTATATGAATGTTGCTGGACATCACAGGTCTCATGTGTGGAAGAAGCACACCCTGATATACACCTCAGATATACTCCATGGCTGATCTTCATAATGTAAGAAACAGTTCATAAGGAGATCAGAGATCACCAAAGACATGGATGAAGTGTTGTACCGTGTTGGCCATTGATAGCAGTATAAAAATAAAAATGGAGTCATTAACTCTCATTGGCTGAGTACATTTTGGGGTGGAAGATTTCACAAACACTTAGAGGTCGGTATAAAATAAAAATAGTTGAATGAATGTGAGCGGCCATGATGAATATTGGATGTATTTTATTTCATACTATGATTTCCTTGGCTCCATCTAGTGGCCATAAAGCGTTATTGTGCTATTTTTACTGATTGAGGTATTTAATGAAAAATACAGTTTTATGGCCACTAGATGGAGCTGACAATCATAGGAAATCACTGTGTTACATTCTAGCAATATGTGTAAGAGCTGAATGAATTTCCTATAAGTAGAGCCCTCAGTTTGCTCTGTCAGACATGATTTCATACTAATACCTGAGATCATACTCATACACTTATCAGTACAGCAGATATTGGGGGATAGAAGGGAAAGTGTATTGAAGCCTCACCTTCTAATACAACACATTCAGTTTATAATAGAAATGAAAGGCAAAACATTTGTGTATAGATATAAAATATATTAGAAGTACTTTTCTCCCCTTTTTTATAAGTGATCACATTCCCTCTGTTCTCAGCTGCATAAGAGTTGGGATAGGAGAAACAGCAACACACTGGTCTTCCCAGTGAATGGCTGTGCAGGAGGGAGGTTGTAAGCACAAGTCTGATGATTGGAGGAGAGCAGGTTGCCTTCCAAGCTCAGCACAGCCAGCAAACTGACCATGTTGTGCTCTCCTGCCTAGTGTGGTCAGTTCTTAACCGGAAAATAGAGGGATTGGCAGGATCACCAGGGATTTCACACAAAGGAAGCAATACAAAGAGAACAGGAGACTTCTTCACACCAGTACATGGGACAGCAGACACAGATCAGGAAGAGGAAATGTTGGACTTATATATTCTTTACCCAGTTCAGCCTTGGGAAAGTTTTACTCCCTTCATGACCAGCCCAGGCCATTGTTTGCTATTTAACACTGTGCTCCTTTACCTGGTAATTGCTCAGTCATGTGACGCTGTACACAAATGACATTTATATTATTGTTTCACACCAATAGAGATTTCTTTTGGTGTTTTTTGATTACCTCTGTGTTCTTTTATTTTTTATTATATAAACACAAAAAGAACAAAAATTTAAAAACAAAAACAATATTTCCCTAGGTCGTCTTTCAGGACAGCACCTTAGAGAGATCCCGGCTCCTCCCCTTCTAGGAAACACTGCCTTTCTTCCAATCTTTAAAGCCTCATCCTCCCACTGGCCCCTCAGTTATGGTGTTTCCTCCGGTGGCGAGACACCGCTGGGGAACCAGGGCTGTTAGCCAGGGAGGCTAAGGCAGTGTTTTCAGGAAGGGCAGGATTCGGGAGGGTCCGGTGTTGTGCCTTTTTTACTAAAAAATTAAAGTTTGGAGTCAAGTCAGTACGAGGGAGTTTGCCTTCCTGTAGCAGCGCCGTGCTTCTCAGCGCTCTTTGGGAAATAGTGGCAGCTGGGAGGTCCGTTCTTGCGCGCGCCTAGGGTGGCGCTGTGTGTGGTTCTACTTCCCCCTCCATCCTCAGCTTAGAGCTCAGTGGCTGCGCCGGACGACGGGTGACGTCAGTTCCGGCGGAAGGGGCGGATCCGACACACGAGGCCGCGTCTTCCGGTTCCGGACGCGGCCTAGTAAGGCGGACAGAGCACTCGGCTGGTGTGGTCGCCGATCTGCTGTAGAGACAGCATTGTTTGGGACCAAAGATCACCGTTTCCGTGCGGAAGGATGTCGGAGGCAGAGGCCTCTTAAATCGCTCCTGCAGAGAAAGACGCCAGCCAAGCAAAGGTCAGTGGAACCCTGGGGTGGTGTTCCCTGATTCACAAACCCCTGTTGGCTCCACAGAGGTGTTTTTTCCCTGCCTGGTGGTCGGTGGGAGATGAGTGGGTCCCTGGTGGTGGAGGGTTCTGGGGACGATGTACTCTTGGTGATCCCTGTTTACTTAGCTGGGGGGTTCTGGCTAACACTGCTGCTCTCTTTTTTTCTGTTTTTTCAGAAGTACACAAGAAAATCGCTCCATGGCTCTAAGAGAAAGTGCCCTGTCTGTAGATCCACATTAGGGGAGACTTGGGACAAGACTCTCTGTAGGGGGTGTATGGATGCGGTAGTGAGAGAGCAGGCAGCAGAACAGGGGGTAGATCTGGCGGCCTCAGTTAAGGAGCTTTCAAGCACCTTTCAATCCTTCAAATCTCTGTTTGCCAACTTTCAGTTGCCCCAGCCCCAGAGCACCCCTCCCCCAGTGCAACAGGCGGTTTCACCTGATCCACCGGAATCCCTCACTATTAGTGCAGAGAAACCGGTAGGGTCGACAGAGGAAATTGAGGAAGAAGTAGGCAGCGCTCCCTCTGATTCTCAAGGAGAATCAGATGAAGAGGGGATGGACGGGGAGTCCACAAAACCCTCACGTTACAAACTCTCTCTAGAGGAGGTGGAGGAGCTTTTAGGAGCTATCCACACCACTCTGGGGATTCAGGAGGAAAAGAAGCCGCTGTCCCTGCACGACCAAATGTACAGGGGCTTAGGGGAACAGAAAAGAAAGGTGTTCCCAGTCCATGATGTTCTGGTCGACGCCATCAAGAGGGAATGGCAGGATCCGGAAAGGAAACCTTTTTTCTCAAAAGCTCTAAAAAGATTTCCTTTTGAGGAGGGAGAAACCCTAATTTGGAACAAGTCACATAAAAACTTGATGCAGCTTTTTCCCAGGTCTCTAGACATACGGACCTGGCCTTCGAGGATATGGGGGTACTCTCTGATCCCATGGATAAGAGGATGGATTCCCTTTTAAAGAAGACCTGGGATTCCTCTCAGGGTAATCTTAGGCCAGCGATGGCGGCTACAGTAGTAGCCCGCAATTTGGAGTATTGGCTGACTCAGATTAAATCGCATATTGAGGCAGGTACAGCAAAAGAGACAATTTGAACCTCTTTGGAGGACCAAAGAGATAAAGTAGGGGGAGTGTGTAGCGCTGACATTCTTGTATATTGATGTGTGTTTGCATACTTTAATACAACGTCTATGGACATTGCTATGTTTTAAGTATTTGGAGCCATCTAGTGACCAAATACTGGTAATGCAGAGAGATGTTTTGTTTAGTATTTTGGTTGCCTTGGAGACGAGGAGAGACCCAAATACTGGTAATGCAGAGAGATGTTTGGTTGAGGATTTTGGGTTGCCTTGGAGATGAGGGGAGACAGGAGTGTAAACAAAAAGCCTTTGGGATGCTGATGCCGAGCTGCTGGGGAGCAAAGGCTGAGCTCGGAGAGCTAGAGAACAGGGGCCGGATTGCAGAGACCGAGAGACACTCATCTGAGCATCGGAGAACCGGATCCATCCAGCCGAGCTGAACAGAGCTGACGGGGAAGCAAGTTGCAGTCACAGGACCCTGAACAAAAGTTACTACCCGGAGCTCCGATCCAGTGGGTGAGCGGGTCACGACCCACAGTTTGCTAAGTTTACACGCAGTTAGACTCATATACAGGCCTCACTGGGATTTATAGTTCCACAGAGGAACTGAAACTGAGAAGGCTTGAGGCCTATCTAATTTGACATTTCAAGCGATTTTAAAATAGTTGTTGCAGTTACACCAGGAGCATTTTCACTTCAATTTGACTCATCAAAACTGTGGATTACAAATCACTTTAGCTAGCGAAGAAAAGAAGATCCAAGACCAAGTACTTTAAGTGAGATCTCACGCATAGCTAATAAAGTAGGGGGAGCTCCCAGGTATAAAATGTTTATGTATACTGTTTTCAAATAGCTTATGTTTAAATCAATTGTGCTGTCGTCTTACGTTGGGATGACAGCACAATTACTGTAATCACTTCTTTGCATATTTCACAGTAAAATATATCTCTGGTTAAGTATCCAGTTGTTGTGGCGTACTGTTTTTCTCACTCCAAGTGCAGTCAGTGGATCCTGGGGTTATAATACAGCAGGGATATGCAATTAGCGGACCTCCAGCTGTTGCAGAACTACAAATCCCATGAGGCATAGCAAGACTCTGACAGCCACAAGCATGACACCCAGAGGCAGAGGCATGATGGGACTTGTAGTTTTGCAACAGCTGGAGGTCCGCTAATTGCATATCACCGTAATACAGGTATTTTGTATTGTCTTACATTGTATTGTATTGCATTGCATCACAGCTGTGCCAAGGGGATTGAGCCAAGTTAGTGGGGTTTATTGGTAGAGTGCAGGCCCAAATTAAACCAGCAGCTCCTTCGGGGGTCAGTGCTACACGTGGGGGCTCGTCCGCGATTCCTGTCACTCTACAAGCAAGCCCGCCCCTTCACGCTATCATGGACCCCATCAAAATAGTCCAATGGTGCGAAGCAGAAGGGACACGCTCAGAAGCGAGCGTGGTCATTGAACTTCCAGGGAGCGACTGGGGAAAGAAACAAATTAAAGAGGTGGTACAAGCATTGTCCCCGGACAGAAAGGCTTACGTGGTCGCAGTGAAACCCGATCCTGGGACCGACTGCACCTATGCACTGATAGAGTGGGAACGGGATGTCCCTGAAAACTTCCACGGTGCCAGTATAAAATTGTCCAAAAAGACAGAGTTCCACCTGACACACCCCAGCAAACATGAAGGGCGCTCTCCCAGTCAAAAGCAGTTAGAACCTTTAGACAGGAAAGCAGAGGCTGCTGTTAAATCACTGGCAGAACGACAGCTGGCTGATCTGAAGCGACAGTACTGTAACATACAGGAGAGGTTTCAGGAGACCTCCAGTATGATAGCTGAACGCATTAATGGGTTACGTGTCGTTTTGGAGGACCAGAAAGATGGCCAGATAACGCCCAACACTGGGAAGGTACTGAAGAAACGCACCCAGGGCCGCTTGCAGGAAGTAACCATCCGGAAGGATTTCCACATTGACGGCCAGATAGGAGAAAGAGGGCAGAAGGACAAACTGTCCTACACCAGCCTCCTACACCAAATAGAGTTGGGGCTACAGAAAGGATATCTGAAATCGGAAATTAGAGAGGCTGTAATCCATGCCATCAGCCCAGGTTCAAGTGTTAGGGGCATGTTGGAGAGGAAGAGTGGATTGACCTTGAACCAGCTAAAAAGGATACTGAAAAGCTATTATGAGGAGGAAGATGCCACTGAGCTGTTTCATCGACTGATAAATATGACACAGGATAGTAGAGAGACTCCTCAGAACTTCCTATTGCGGGCCATTGAGCTCAAGGACCGCCTGCTGTTCACATCAAAGGAAGAAGGAAATGGAGAGCATTTTGGAGCCGAGCTAGTTAAGAGGAAATTTAGGAGATCTGTGACTACGGGATTGAGGAGTGACTATATCAAGCTACAACTGAAGCAGTATTTGGAAGATCCCTCAACTCCGGATGAGGTCCTCATTGAGAAAGTGAATGAAGCGGATAAAATGGAGATTGAGAGGGACCAAAAACAGGGGAAACTTCAACCTCCTAGCACCACAAGTGCTAAAATACAGCAGATAGGTGTCCCCTCAGACACTCAGGAACTTAATGTATTGGCAACAAGCGTTGAACAGGGATCATGGCTTTCACCTATTCACCAGGTCAGACTGAACTGGAGAAGCTGTTCCAGACCCAGAAAGAAATACTGGAGATGATGACCATGTTGATGACTCGTCTGGTGAAACCCCAGACAGAAGAAGTCCTGCCACTCAAGGCTCCAGAGACTCCTACCATTAACCATCCTATGAAACAAACACAGAGAGTCTGCTTCAAATGTGGAGGAGTAGGACATCTCAGGCGAGTGTGCCTAAGCCCAGTAACTGAAACAAAATCCAAACAACTGGGGGAAAAACTTCAGAGGGCCCCAGTGAAGGAGTCAACTGGGCGCCCGGTTGCAATAGCGAACTCCACACCGACTCATATACCCCTGACCACTGAGGTCACCAACAAGCCAGGATGGAAAAGAGAGAGACCCCCAAAACCAAAGGCGAAGGTACAAGCCACCAGGCAGGTCAAAGGTACTGCAATCAGTGGATTTCCCCCCCCAAGCTAGTGGGACCCTCCCCAATTGTCCCCATCCAAGTAGAGGGGATTTATACGAAAGCCCTGCTGGACACTGGAGCCCAAGTAACCTTGCTCTACAGGGATTTCTATGACAGACATCTCAAGCACCTGCCGTTACAGAAATTGGAGGAACTAGAGATATGGGGATTAGGCACCCAGAACTTCCCATATGATGGTTACCTGCCGGTCAGACTCACCTTCGACCCAAGTACAGCAGGAGAGGCTGAGACTTTCGACACCTTGGCCATAGTGTGCCCTCGTCCCCCAGGGGCTGACAAAAATTCCCTCATCATTGGGACGAACACTGACTTGGTGAGGAGGCTACTTGCACCGCTTGTGCTGCAGAAGGGGACCCTCCCCACTAAAATACATCCAATGTTGGCCCAGACATACCGAGACCTTAGACAGGAGGAAGAGGCTCCTGAAGAGGGAGTGGGAAAAATCTGGCTCCTGGATAGGGAAAAGAGGTTAGTCCAGCCGGGTGAAGTAGTCTGCCTGAGAGCCTCTGTCAAGTTAAGCTGGAAAAAAACAGGTCCTTTCATTGTCCTTGAAAATACAAGCCTGGAAGAAAAAAAGGGGTTAGAACTTATCCCTGAAGTATTGCCCACTAGGGCATTGAAGAGGACTCACGGCAAAGTTCCAGTCAGTGTCCGCAACACAGCAGCTGTGCCAGTGAGGGTGCCAGCCAGACTACTGTTAGGACAGGTCAGCCCAGCAACTCCAGTCGCAGCATGTGGTTCGACGGAAGGACCAGCAGCAGAAATCCCTGTAGAAGAATTCTGCCCAAAGAATACGCCTCTTACTCCTGCATGGAGAGAAAGAGCTAAAGCCCAACTTCTGAGATGGAGGGCAGCTTTCTCAAAAAGTGAATTTTATGTGGGTTTGGCAAAGAGTGCCACCCACCGAATTCGACTGGAGGAAGACAAGCCGTTTTGTGAAAGGGTTAGGCGAATCCCATTGGGAGATCTGGAAGATTTGAGGGAACAACTGGCTGAACTCAAGAGGACTGGCATTATCCGGGAGTCCAGGAGTCCTTATGCCTCCCCAATAGTGGTGGTCAGGAAAAAGAATGGGTCCCTACGCCTATGTATCGATTACAGGACCCTGAACCGGAGGACCATTCCTGACCAGTACACCACACCTCGGATAGAGGATGCTCTGCAGAGCCTGTGGGGAGCGAAGTGGTTCAGTGTGCTGGACTTAAAGAGTGGGTATTATCAGATCCCCATGTGCCCTGAAGACAAAGAGAAGACCGCTTTTATCACCCCAGTCGGATTCTTTGAGTTCAACCGGATACCGCAAGGCCTGTCTGGGGCCCCAGCAACATTCCAGAGGTTGATGGAAAAAACAGTGGGTGACATGAACCTACTTGAAGTACTAGTTTACCTGGATGACGTCATAGTATTTGGAAGAACGTTGGAAGAGCACGAAGAACGCCTGGAGAAGGTCCTGAAGAGACTTCATGATGAAGGTCTGAAGCTCTCTATGGAAAAATGCCAGTTCTACCAGCCCTCAGTGAATTACCTGGGACACATTGTGTCTGAAGAGGGAGTGGCAACCGATCCCAAGAAGTTAGAAGCTGTCACTTCTTGGCCAAGGCCCACCAACGTGACTGAACTCAGGTCATTCTTAGGCTTCTGTTCGTACTACAGAAGGTTCGTGGAGGGGTTCGCTAAAATAGCCCACCCACTCACTGAGCTCCTGAAGAAACAGGAAGAAGTTAGTGTAAGCCCAGATCAGTCAAGGAAGCCAAAAGAAGGGCCCAGAAGGAAGAAAGAGTCCATCCAGGACCAGTGGACTCCAGGATGTGAGGAAGCCTTCAGACAATTGAAGTGGAGCCTTACCACTGCTCCGGTTTTGGCCTATGCAGACCCTGCCAAACCATACGAGTTTCATGTGGATGCCAGCCGTGACGGACTGGGAGGAGTGCTCTATCAAGAGCATGAAGGGCATCTGCAGCCGATCGCCTATGTGAGCAGAAGTTTGATTCCTGCCGAAAGAAACTATCCAACTCACAAGCTTGAATTTCTGGCTCTGAAGTGGGCAGTGGTAGACAAGTTGAAGGATTACCTTTACGGGGCTGAATTCGTGGTAAAGACGGACAACAACCCCCTCACATACCTGCTCACCACTGCAAAGCTGGACGCCACCGGTCACAGGTGGCTAGCTGCTCTCTCGGCATTTACCTTCAGCCTGAAGTACAGACCAGGGGTTGGTATCGAGATGCGGATGCTCTATCAAGAAGGCCTCATGACCCCCGAAATCCATCAGAAGACTGGACTCAACTTACTCCAGAGGGGGTAAGAGCCCTTTGTGAAGGGACAAGTCTACACGGGAGAGGTGGGGCCAGAGCTGAAGAAGTGGGAGTATCCTTTGAGTACCCAGGTGCTATTGCAACGTCTCCCAGGTTGTACAAGAGGGTCTCCCCAAGCTATCCAGAAAGGATCTCAGGAGGAAGATCCACTGTGTGGGCTGGTGCTGAAGGCATTGGAACATCAACAGTCTGATGTGCTGCAGAAGAGCCCCAAGAAGGAAGCCCAGGTGATACTGAAAGAATGGGATCGGTTGCAGTTGCAACAAGGGGTGGTCTACCGAAGGGGCCCCTCTGATGATCCAGAAGCAAAATGGCAGCTGCTCCTGCCGGAAAAGCACAGAGAGAGGGTACTGATTGCTTTACATGGTCATTTGGGAGCCGAGAGGACTTTCCAACTAGTAAGGGACAGGTTCTACTGGCCTCACATGAGGAAAGAAGTGGAGAGTTACTGTCATTCCTGCCTCAGGTGTATACAACGAAAGACATTGCCCCAGAGGGCTGCCCCAATGGGCCATTTGGAGAGCCAGGGACCAATGGACCTGGTCTGCATAGATTTTCTTTGTTTGGAATCCGATCTGAGTGGGCAGGGGGACATCTTGGTGGTAACAGATGACTTTACCTGTTATGCCCAAGCATTTCCTACTAGAGACCAGCAAGCAACCACAGTAGCAAAGACTCTCGTGGAAAAGTTCTTCGTCCATTATGGCTTACCTCAACAGATACATTCGGACCAAGGAAGGGACTTTGAGAGCAAATTAATAAAAAGACTGTTGGATCTACTAGGCATACAAAAGTCCAGGACTACTCCTTATCACCCACAAGGGGACCCTCAACCAGAAAGGTTCAACAGGACTCTACTGAATATGTTGGGGACGTTGACTGCAGAACAGAAACCCCATTGGAGTAAACACATTACTGCACTGGTTCATGCCTACAACAGTACCAAAAGTGACGCCACTGGGTATTCACCTTACAGATTGATGTTCGGCCGTGAAGCCCGATTACCAGTGGACCTGGCTTTTGGTTCCTCCTTGGATCACACATCAGAGACCTCCCATAGAGGGTATGTGGACAGGCTGCGGAGGAGCCTGAAGATAGCTTACGAGCAGGCTCAAGCCACCTCGAACTCCAGAGTCAACAGGAACAAGAGAAACTTTGACCTGAAAGTAAGAGTTCAGGATCTTCAACCAGGTGACCGGGTTTTGCTGAGGAATCTAGGCATCCCAGGCAAGCATAAGTTGGCTGATCGTTGGAGATCACAGCCTTATGTTGTGTGCAGGAAGCTTACAGGGCTCCCAGTGTATGAAATCAAGCCAGAAGGAAACACTGGGCCAATAAAAACCTGGCATCGGAATCACCTTTTACCTCTCACTGAGGCAGTCAGGATAAGCACAGGGGAGGAATTCCCATCCACATCCACCGATGTGTGTAGGCCAATAACCAGATCTCAGCTTGCACCCTCTACAGATGAAGATGAGGAAGTGGAGATGAGTTGGCTGTGGCCTCCGGAAACTTCAGAAACAGACGCTGATATCTCTTCAGAAGTAGAGGAGGATAATAACGGAACTCTCAGGGCAGAGGCCCCAGAATTTGTGCCGGCAACTCATCTTGCAGAAGAGCCCAGTACTCTTATTTACTCTCCATTTTTAGTCACTGAGAGGAGGGATGACGACATTTGTCAAAAAGGAATGGATACCCCGAAAGTGCAAAGAGAGACATTCGCCCACCACGCAGACTGACTTATGATACATTGGGCGAATGCTCTGAAGCATCTCAGTTTGTCAGCAAAAGAAACCTTGAACTGTCTGGTCCCTCTACTTTTGATTCAGTAAGGGACAACCCCACCTCACCCCTTGGCACATCTGTACCAGACACAGTAGTATCAGCTGTGAGTGCACAGGATAGCTCCCCATCATATGACAATTGTTGGGAAGCTCCTCTGTCTGTATTGTATAACCGTATAGAGGCTAGAATGCAGAATAGAGTTAGCAATTTGAACCTCTTTGGAGGACCAAAGAGATAAAGTAGGGGGAGTGTGTAGCGCTGACATTCTTGTATATTGATGTGTGTTTGCATGCTTTAATACAACGTCTATGGACATTGCTATGTTTAAGTATTTGGAGCCATCTAGTGACCAAATACTGGTAATGCAGAGAGATGTTTTGTTTAGTATTTTGGTTGCCTTGGAGACGAGGAGAGACCCAAATACTGGTAATGCAGAGAGATGTTTGGTTGAGGATTTTGGGTTGCCTTGGAGATGAGGGGAGACAGGAGTGTAAACAAAAAGCCTTCGGGATGCTGATGCCGACCTGCTGGGGAGCAAAGGCTGAGCTCGGAGAGCTAGAGGACAGTGGCCGGATTGCAGAGACCGAGAGACACTCAACCGGATCCATCCAGCGGAGCTGAACAGAGCTGACGGAGAAGTTGCAGTCACAGGACCCTGAACAAAAGTTACTACCCGGAGCTCCGATCCAGTGGGTGAGCGGGTCACGACCCACAGTTTGCTAAGTTTACACGCAGTTAGACTCATATACAGGCCTCACTGGGATTTATAGTTCCACAGAGGAACTGAAACTGAGAAGGCTTGAGGCCTATCTAATTTGACGTTTCAAGCGATTTTAAAATAGTTGTTGCAGTTACACCAGGAGCATTTTCACTTCAATTTGACTCATCAAAACTGTGGATTACAAATCACTTTAGCTAGCGAAAAAAAGAAGATCCAAGACCAAGTACTTTAAGTGAGATCTCACGCATAGCTAATAAAGTAGGGGGAGCTCCCAGGTATAAAATGTTTATGTATACTGTTTTCAAATAGCTTATGTTTAAATCAATTGTGCTGTCGTCTTATGTTGGGATGACAGCACAATTACTGTAATCACTTATTTGCATATTTCACAGTAAAATATATCTCTGGTTAAGTATCCAGTTGTTGTGGCGTACTGTTTTTCTCACTCCAAGTGCAGTCAGTGGATCCTGGGGTTATAATACAGGTATTTTGTATTGTCTTACATTGTATTGTATTGCATTGCATCACAGCTGTGCCAAGGGGATTGAGCCAAGTTAGTGGGGTTTATTGGTAGAGTGCAGGCCCAAATTAAACCAGCAGCTCCTTCGGGGGTCAGTGCTACATATTGTTAAACCTCTGTTTTACAAGAGATGTCGGGAATTTCCTGCAAAGGCTGTGGCTAGTACACACAATTACAAGCAGCCTAAAATGGAGATTTGTCATCTACTGCAGGAGGAAAAAATTGCTGAAGTCCAACACCAAAAGTGCTAGCAGCAGCAGCTCTACAGATAGAGTAGACGTGGCAGCTAATATGTTACTACCTGAACCTGCTGCTAAGTGTAGTGATCTAATTTGTCCAATAAATGTAGTGATCATGTATAGTGTCCAGTACTCCGGTCAGATAATTAATATCTTCGATGTTAGTTTGATGACCATAAATTACGTTGTTTCGCAGCAACACACCAGGCTCTCCAGAGAACGCAAAATTTAATTAACTTCCGATAACATACAAAGTCCACAGACGATACAAAGATCCAACAGAGTATTTCAGAATCCCATCTTTTCCTAGACCTGTGCCATATTCATCTTAGAGTGACAAGACAAGACTCCCTGAATGCCAGCTTGACTGCTTCAAATATTGGACTCACACTGGAGGGGGGTCAACCAAATGTTCCCATTGAATGAATACCCCACAAGTCTAATTACCATCAATAAATACTTCCTTATGTTTGCAAGGAAATACCAGGCCATCTCACACACCTAGGTCGTCTTAGATAAGATTAACACATCAATGAGTCCTCTGTACCTTTTGATACGTGTCGTTTGACCACTAACCCTTTTGGTCAGCAAACACCTTTTCATGTGTAACCTTGAATGCCTGTATGTAAACCATGCCATATATATATATATATATAACATGATATTTTAAATACCTACACATCTATATTAATATTACAACATATTCCCCCACTTGGATCGGTTCTAACTACTAGAACTGATCCATAATTCGAACAACAAACGTCATGGTTTGAGGTACTGGATGCTTTACAACGGCTCATATGAAATATTAAGTTTAAACTGGTTCATCTCTCTTCACCAACCTCTAAAATATCCCCATGAAACAGTTATTAGATAATATAACTTTGGACCATGACTGGAAAAGGATTCAGTAAACATTCGTGGCCAGTATAGCTGTTAGGCCTCATTTCAAAGATTGCTCCTTGTTTTGTAAATCACATCACGATCTTGAATATTGTGCAAAACCGAGCTGATGTCACCGTCCATTCTGACTTCATCACATCTCTCACCATCTTACTGAAAGTAAAGCTTTGTATGTTTTGGGAGGTCCAATCCACATAAGTCCAGGATTCTCTCATCTCCAGGCTCAAAGTTTCATTTTTAAAGATGCTTTTACACAAACACCAGCAATTCCTGAAATTCTTCCATCTTCCATCTTTGTAGTAAGAAGAACCATTAATGTATCAGCAGTCCCATTCAAGGTCAAAAAGGTTTGTATCCGGACCGGCAGTAAAAATTCTGTGCTGCAAACTATTTCCTTGCACTTGACACCTTCAATCATTAATCCACCAATCAGGACACTTGGTTTCCTTTAACATCAATATTCTGAATTTGTTGATTGCCAGCGACAATTTTGTAATGTGCTGTAGGCCGACCCCTCGTTGCCTTTAATTGAGCTGTTTTGTATCATTCAGTCCATAATTCCACCAGAATGGTCTACCAACATATATATGTATATTCCCCCATCAGTGTTTATCAGATCTTCTATGCAGACAAATCAGCAGTGGAAATTCTTGCCAGTATTTTTTTATGAAAGGCAGAAAGGTCTCTTTCATCCATATGTGTCACAGCCTTCAGCATATTATAAACAACTGATTCAACAATGTTTCAAATCATGATTAGAGTGACGAATTTCACTCACTCCTCTTATAAATTTAGGAAAACCACCCAACCTACTATAATGTATGCTATGCCCAGCCATTGTGCAGCATCACCTCAGAGGTCAAATCTATTGATATCAATATGCATTATGTCATATGTACAGATGTTATAAAATTATTTTAGGTTTAAATGCTTCGCTCTGGTTTTAAGATTAAGTTCAAGGAATAAAACATGAATAAAAAATAATAAGAAAGCAAAATATACCAGGGAAAGGGAGAAAATGAAAAAATAGGGCGTTGGGAAAGTCCATTGAAAAAAAAAAAAAGGAAAATTTGAATGTTCAAAAAAAAGGTCCATTGCTTGATGATTATTGAGAGAGTGTCCATGAATTCTTTATAATTTCTTGTATAGTGATATTGTCCATTTAGAGTTTCTCCCCCACTAGCCAGCAATTACTCCAGCTATTCACATGCAAATGCTTATCTCCAGCAATGTACCTGAAAGACAAAAACTCATTAGCCAGGACCTTAAACAAACAACTATTTAAATGTTTACACTTTAAAGCTAATTCACCCCCACTGCTAGAGAAGTGCCATTTTAATTAAAAAACAGATCTGTACCATTCAACTGTTCCAATAATGTGTAATATTCTATTTTCATCTTATCATACTCAATCTTCAGGTGGTCATATTTCTGTTTTATCTGAGGAAATGGTATCCAGATCCTTTTCTTATTATTATTTTGGTCAGCTCTGTTTTTCATATTAATATCACCTATGTTTGACCCAGAGTTCCGTCTCTTGTTGTGATCATTAGATATTATCTTCTGATCTTTCTGTTCAGTGTTTGTCCTAAACAATGTGGCTACATCAATTCTGACAGCTTGCTCATTTGACTTTCTCCATAAATGATCTGCTCTCAATAATACATCTTTTAAATCATGAGGATTCGGGGTAACTAATAAAATATTTTCTTTGATATCTTCATGCAAAGCATCAAGAAACATACTGATGTGTATCGAGCCTCCACATTCAAATGCAAGATTATTACCGACCAACAATTCCATAATAGTATATATCCTGTGCGACAATTCATAGGGAGACTCACTTTGCATTTGATCAATCTTCCCATGAATAGTAACATCAGAACGCACTCCGTACAGAACACACAATAATTCCAGTAATATGTCCCTTTTCCTCAGAGGCTGAAGACAGATCTGTTTAATTCTCATCCAAAGACCATTCCCTATAGAATGTTGTATGACTCTTTCTACGTCAGATGGGTTGAGATTGTACAAATCTATGACCTGCTGCAAGTCACAAAACCATTTTAAAAATCTGTTTAAATCATGGCAGGGAACCGTTCCTATTTCTTTAAGAATTGCATCCAGTTCTTTTGGTTTCAAATGCTTCATTACAAGCTGAACTTCCCCTGTATTATTATTATTGTTATAAACCGTGGTGGTCACAGTGGGTGCGGCTGGCAATGAATTATCAGATTTAATATGAGGTTCTGTTTCATTTGATAGAAAGTTTGTATTTTGCTGCAGATTGCTGAATCCAAGATTTGATGCATATCTGCATTCCTGAGATCTCTTCTCTAATTCCATAATTTTAATCTCTCATTTTCCTCTGATAATTCATCACAACATTTTAGATTTCTCAAGCAAAGCTCCACCAATGGTAACTGCATGCAATTTTAAATTTACTGTCTCAGTTTCTGATTGGTTTTGTAACCTCTGACAAACCTTATGGCTATTATCAACTGCATTCTGTAACTGCGCAATTTCCTCAACTTTATCATTCAAAGAACTTTCCATTGTTAAACAGCAAGATAACAAGCCCTGCACAATACAACCTTTTCTTTTACTTTGTGAGATTTTGCTATCAAAAACATTTTTTTCTAGGGGCTGTGGAAATTAACTATTAATTCATCGATTAATCTTACATTTTTTCGATCAATCAAAATTCTTTTGATTGGTACTCACCTCTCCGCCGGCTTCTGGGCCTTCAGGGAGTTCCGTTGGAGATCCAGTGACGTCATGGACACCGGTGGGGCTTGCCGTGTCCATCTGAGGGGCTCCTTTGCTGTGCCTTCATATCTGCATGCCGGCGGGACCTTACTATCTGCCCACACATAAGGGCTGTTATACTTCCCTCTATCACTTCCCTCTATCAACCTGGGATTCTACAGACATCCACTGGGAGTTGTGATAGTTCCCTTCACGGGACATCTACATGCCGATGGACTGATGTTAACCGCTCCTCATCTGGATTCAGCAGTGGTATCGTTGTACACATTTTTATACCAGTATCATACTTGGCTACATGTTTTTATGACTGCTTTTGCTACCGTTTGGTATTACTCGCACCATTTTTACAGTTTATGTAGCTACATCGATTTTATCTCCAGTGCAATATTTATTTTGTTACCTACTTGAAGACTATAAAAGTTTTAATTCCATTCCCATCGAGCGCTGCCTTTTGTGTGTTTTTTGTATCCTGCTATCCATTTTTCCAGTTGTTGGTAGCTGCACTGGGAATCGGCCTGCAAGGAGATCAGCTAAAAGTAGTTGGATCTGTATGTGCGTTATAATTAATCGAAATTAGTCGATTAATCGATTAAAAAAAAATCGATTAATCGAACACAAAAATTTTGATCAGTAACAGCCCTAATTTTTTCTCAAAAAATTCCTTCATCATAGTCCACGTCTGCTTACATTTCTCTGGAATTTCATAAGGACCACCATGACGCTTAACACATTTTAATACCCATCTGTTAACTTTACCAGAACTGACACTAGCTTCACACTGAGGAAGCATTTTGACTATATTATTAATAACTTTAAAAAAAAAAAAGGAAATATTTTGCTCATCGCATTTGAGGCTCCACCTTGCCAGTTCCGGTCTTCTAGTACACAACAGTCTTTTCTTTCTTCAGTTTCCAGTCTCCAGAGAATAATTCTGGGGTTCCAAACTTGTTTAATCTTGTATATCAGACTCTCTCATGTCACAACCAGACATTAGAGTCACAGCACAGGTCTTGGGACTCCATCAGACTTCCTCCTCACAGGATTTTTGTCATCACCGACTTCTGTTACTTCTGGTCGCTTGTACGGCACCAATGTACTGATATAAAGGTCTAGTGTCCAGTCCGGTTAGATAATTGATATTTAGATGTTAGTATGATGACTATAAATTTGTTGTTCCGCAGAAAAATACCAGGCTCTCCAGAGAATGCATTTTATTTAACTTCCAAAAACGAACAAAGTCCAAAGTCGATACAAAATCCAACAGAGCATATAATTCAAATCTCTTCATAGACCTGTGCCATATTCATAAGAGAATACATAGAGAATATATTCTCAGTGATAAGACTCACCTCCAGGATTATATTCCCTATCCACTGAATAGCTGAGCAATTTGATTGGCCGTCTTTGATCTACATCCTGTCTTTCAGAGTGACAGGTAATGACCCCAGCCGGAGATCATCACCCACTCCTAATTTTGCATCCTTGCATACTAATATGCTCCCTCTAATATGTAATTAGATTACATGTGGCCTGAGTAATGGTTTGATTGGTTTGATGTGTAAAATAGATTCATCCTGTCTCTTTCCCTATTGACAATTGACAAGCGACTTTTGATGTGTAACATGTAATTACAGGTTTGATGTGTAAAATAGACCCATCCTGGACTGAAATCTGGCCTGGTCAATTTTGGACTTAAAACAACTTACACAACTTCACTTCCACAACAATCTCTTCTCTAGGGATCTATGAATTGGGGGAGAGATGGTGTCTGTGCCCCCAAAATTACCTGCACTGGGTGTTTTTTGTGTTTCCTAAACCATTGTGTTCATATCATGTGACATAAAAAATGGAACTACCTCCATTTTATTCTCAAATAGGGAAATGGGTTCTAATAGGATGCAGGAGATTTGCTGAGACATAGAAAGGTAAAAATGTGTGAATAGGCTGCAGAAGATCTGCTGAGACATAGGAAGAGAAATAGGTGCTAATAGGTTGCGGGAGATCTGCTGAAACACAAAAAGGGAAAAGTGTGCGAATAGGTTGCAGGAAATCTGCTAAGATAAAGAAAGTGAAATGGGTGCTAATAGGCTGTAGGAGGCCTGCTAAGGGAAACAAACAACACAAATGGGTGCCCATAACCTGCCCACCTGAACTTTATGACCACCCACCAGAACATTATGACCACCCACCAGACCATTAGGATGATCCACCAGAACATTATGATCACCCCTCTAATATTGAGTAGGTCCCCTTGTTGCTGCCTTCAAAGCACAGACTCCACCAGACAAAGCATCACACTGCCTCTGCCGGCTCGTCTTCTTCCCATACTACATCCTGGTGCCATCTCTTCCCCAGGTAAGTGGTGCACACACACACACACACACACCCATCAACATGATGTAAAAGAAAACATCATTCATCAGACCATGCCACCTTTTTCTATTGCTCATTGTTTCAGTTCTGATGCTCATGTGCCCATTGTTGGCACTTTTGAGTTTCAACACATCAACATCAGTGAGAACTTGTTCAATTGTGGCCTAATATATCCCACTCTCCCAGATGTCATTGTAATGAGATAATCAATGTTATTCTCTTTACCTGTCAGTGGTCAGAATGTTATGGCTGATCAGTGTACATTACATACACACATAGCACAAGGCCGTGTTCACACTACAAGACATTTGTTGGGGTTGCAGTTCCTCTGAGCTCCACAAGGTGGTGATCTCACTTCTACCCAAACAGAAAGACTCTATGGAAGACAGACAGGAAGTGATGTCAGGTACACACAGGAAGTTTCGGGTGAGAGGTGAGTCGGGAGGAAGTAGAGAGGAGACGTAATACGGAGGTAATAAAATCTTATTTTCTATTTACACCCAGTAACCCCCGTCATGTCCGTCCTCTTCCTCCATAGTCACTGTGATGTCTTTTATCTCCAGCAGACGATGATACACACATATATAGTGTGGAGACCTAGATTACCTCTTCGGGGTCAGAACAGGGGATTCACCCGGACAGTCTGGAGTTTGAATCATGTGTTCAGGTTTCAGGAAGACTGAAACCCGGACACATTATTCAGACCATGCTGTGGCTCCCCAAGTATCCAAAATAGTTACACAAAAATCTATTGCAATCCGGGAGCTGCAGGCTGATGTCTGGGGGCAGGTTCAGCAACACTAGGGGGGAGCAGGGTGATGTTAGAAAAAGTAATTTGGCCACGCCCACCGCTCACTGCATCACGCTATGTGCACCGCATTACTACTCTCTTTTCAGGATGAGCTCTGGCGTGTTCGCAAACCCAACGCGCAGAGCCCGTCAGGAAGTCAGCACTGCAGTAATACATTGTCCCGATGTGCGGCTGCAGAGATCAGGAAATGTCTCACTGCCTGTGATTAGCGCAGTGCTGACTCCCTGGCGTCAGAGGGAGGAAAATACTGAGGATTCTGAGGGAAGTAGATGAGCTGTGAGGGTTTAGTAAAGCTGAAATACTTTAGGGGCCGCTAAAGGAGTAATGTAGATAAAGGACTCTGAAACCTTTCGAAGGAGTAGTCAGGCTGCAGGGCTCTGAGAGAATAGGTGGCTGGAGGGCTCAGGGGACTCTGAGGGACAGGGAGGGTCTCTGAGTCTATGATGACTCTCCCACCCCACCTGCACTTATTTTATTTTTCAGACCTTACAGAACTGGCAATCTTAACCATCTTATTGGTCACATGATTTGTTCTGGAATATCAAGTAAGATGAAGAAGGGAATTCCTTCACTTGTTGGTGAGCACTTCTTCTTAAGGGATCTATCTAATCCGTCAGGCCAAGAGGGTCCCGGGTCCTCCAAGATGGAACAAACACTTAACAGTCCAGATTAAATGTGTTCCAATGGGGGCAGTAGTTCTTAAATGTACAACAACCCTCCTATTACTCCCTCACATCCACATCATATTATTCTGTGACCAATACCATCCAAATAATTCTTAGTTTCATTTCCCAAAGTTATCCGTCTACAAGGGGACCTGTATAGATCAAATGATGGGACCAATGAGGATGGAGGAGGACCGGAGTCACATGACTGAGAAGATACTAAACCTCACCCTGGAGATCATCTACCTGCTGACCGGAGAGGTGAGGAGGATTCTGGGAGGTCACATGACATCACTCTTATCTCTAATAATAATACACAGACCTGACCGGAGAGGTGAGGAGGATTCTGGGAGGTCACATGACATCACTCTTATCTCTATTAATAATACACAGACCTGACCGGAGAGGTGAGGAGGATTCTAGGAGGTCACATGACATCACTCTTATCTCTATTAATAATACACAGACCTGACCGGAGAGGTGAGGAGGATTCTGGGAGCTCACATGACATCACTCTTATCTCTATTAACCTCTTGACCACTGGGCACTTAAACCCCCTTCCTGACCAGACCAATTTTCAGCTTTCGGTGCTCTCACAATTTGAATGACAATTACTCCGTCATACAACATTGTACCCATTTGAAATTTTTGTCCTTTTTTTCACACAAATAGAGCTTTCTTTTGGTGGTATTAGATCACCTCTGGGTTTTTTATTTTTTGCGCTATAAAAGAAAAACGACCGAAAATTCTGTAAAAAAAAAAAAAAAATAACTTGTTTCTGTCATATTCGCAGGTTATTTCTCACACACAGCATATGCATACCACGAATGACACCCCAAAACACATTCTGCTATTCCTCCCGAGTATGGCGATACCCCATGTGTGCAACTTTTACACAGCGTGGCCACATACAGAGGCCCAACATGCAGGGAGCGCCATCAGGCGTTCTCGAGCACCCAGGCCAATTCTGACATTTCTCTCCTACATGGAAAAATCACAATTTATTTGCTAGAAAATTACATAGAACCCCAAAACATTATATATGCGGAGTATTGGGGTATTGCGGAGTATTTGGGTATTGGGGGTATTGCAGAGTATTGGGGTATTGCGGAGTATTTGGGTATTGGGGGTATTGCAGAGTATTGGGGTATTGCAGAGTATCGCGCAGGGTATTAGGGTATTGCAGAGTATTGCGCAGGGTATTGGGGTATTGCAGAGTATCGGGGTATTGCAGAGTATCGGGGTATTGCAGAGTATCGGGGTATTGCAGAGTATCGGGGTATTGCAGAGTATGGGGTATTGCAGAGTATCGGGGTATTGCAGAGTATCGGGGTATTGCAGAGTATCGGGGTATTGCAGAGTATCGGGGTATTGCAGAGTATCGGGGTATTGCAGAGTAACGGGGTATTGCAGAGTATCGGGGTATTGCAGAGTATCGGGGTATTGCAGAGTATCGGGGTATTGCAGAGTATCGGGGTATTGCAGAGTAACGGGGTATTGCAGAGTATCGGGGTATTGCAGAGTAACGGGGTATGGCAGAGTAACGGGGTATGGCAGAGTAACGGGGTATGGCAGAGTAACGGGGTATGGCAGAGTAACGGGGTATGGCAGAGTATGGGGTATGGCAGAGTATGGGGTATGGCAGAGTATTGCGCAGGGAGGGATGGCAGAGTATGGGGTATGGCAGAGTATTGCGCAGGGAGGGATGGCAGAGTATGGGGTATGGCAGAGTATTGCCCAGGGAGGGATGGCAGAGTATGGGGTATGGCAGAGTATTGCGCAGGGAGGGATGGCAGAGTATGGGGTATGGCAGAGTATTGCGCAGGGAGGGATGGCAGAGTATGGGGTATGGCAGAGTATTGCGCAGGGAGGGATGGCAGAGTATGGGGTATGGCAGAGTATTGCGCAGGGAGGGATGGCAGAGTATGGGGTATGGCAGAGTATTGCGCAGGGAGGGATGGCAGAGTATGGTATAATGCAGAGTATTGCGCAGGGAGGGATGGCAGAGTATGGGGTATGGCAGAGTATTGCGCAGGGAGGGATGGCAGAGTATGGGGTATGGCAGAGTATTGCGCAGGGAGGGATGGCAGAGTATGGTGTATGGCAGAGTATTGCGCAGGGAGGGATGGCAGAGTATTGATGGTACTGCAGAGTATTGCGCAGGGAGGGATGGCAGAGTATGGGGTATTGCAGAGTATTGATGGTACTGCAGAGTATTGCGCAGGGAGGGATGGCAGAGTATGGGGCATTGCAGAGTATTGATGGTACTGCAGAGTATTGCGCAGGGAGGGATGGCTGGATCTGTGACTGCAGTTGTCACAGATCCAGCCCACAGCAGCTGCTGACACCCCGCGCTCCCCCCCCTCCTCTCCTCTCCTCTCGCACTGTACCGAACGGTACAGAGAGGAGAGGGAGGAACCGGCGTCATCAAATGACGCCGGTTTGTTTACAAGTGATCGCTCCGTCATTTGACGGAGCGATCACGTGGTAAACAGCCGCGATTCGCGGCAATTTACCGTGATCCGTGATGCGCCGGGTCTTCTAGAACCGGCGAGCACGGACACTTCCGCGAGCGCGCCCCAGGGGACGCGCAAACGCGGAAGTGCACGAGGACGTCCCAGGGACGTCCTGTCACAGTAACTCGACCGCGCTGTAGCAGTATTTTTGCTATAGCGCGGTCGGCAAGAGGTTAATAAAACACAGACCTGACCGGAGAGGTGAGGAGGATTCTGGGAGGTCACATGACATCACTTTTATCTCTATTAATAATACAGACCTGACCGGAGAGGTGAGGAGGATTCTGGGAGGTCACATGACATCACTCTTATCTCTATTAATAAAACACAGACCTGACCGGAGAGGTGAGGAGGATTCTGGGAGGTCACATGACATCACTCTGATCTCTATTAATAATACAGACCTGACCGGAGAGGTGAGGAGGATTCTGGGAGGTCACATGACATCACTCTTATCTCTATTAATAATACACAGACCTGACCGGAGAGGTGAGGAGGATTCTGGGAGGTCACATGACATCACTCTTATCTTTATTAATAAAACACTGACCGGAGAGGTGAGGAGGATTCTGGGAGGTCACATGATATCAATCTTATCTCTATTAATAAAACACAGACCTGACCGGAGAGGTGAGGAGGATTCTGGGAGGTCACATGACATCACTCTTATCTCTATTAATAATACAGACCTGACCGGAGAGGTGAGGAGGATTCTGGGATTCTAACATGATATTCCTATTGGTTCCTCAATACAGAGATTTCCTCTTGTGAAGTCAGGTGATCATATGACCATCACAGTGCCTCCATGTGACTCCCTAAAACCCGAGAGACACAACATGGAGAAGATTCTAGAAGTCACCAAGAAGATGATGGAGCTGCTGACAGGAGAGGTTAGGAGGATTCTGGGACATTATCCAGTAACAGACAAGGGGTGTGTCTGGATGGTGACTGTATCATTGTGTGTGTCAGGTTCCTATAAGGTGTCAGGATGTCACTGTCTATTTCTCCATGGAGGAGTGGGAGTATTTAGAAGGACACAAGGATCTCTACAAGGACGTCATGATGGAGAATCAGCCGCCCCTCACATCACCGGGTAAGAGGAGACTTTATTGTAAAGGAGAGAGCAGTACGGAGGCTCCACCTAGATCCCCCATCATCTGATAAACACATAGAAACAATGTATTCAGTCAGTGTGTGTTTCCTACAGATGGATCCAGTAATGGGAACCCACCAGAGAGATGTCCCCGTCCTCAGGATTCTACACTGGTCAATATTAAAGAATAGATAAAAGAGGAGGATGATGAGGATGGGGTGATGGAGGAGTCAGAGTCTCCAAAAGGACACAAAGATATGTACCAGGACACCATGGTGGAGTCATCCAGCTACAGAGACCCCCCAGAGAGATGTCCCCGTCCTCTGTATTCCTGGGATTCCACACAGGAAGGTCACACCATCCCTCCTTATTTAAAGGTTGGTGGGACGGAACATCTAGACATGGACTTGTGGGGGGATGTGTGGATTTTATAGATGTGATGTCACAATAATAAAGCTTATATCTTACAGATGATATTCTCTCTCATTCTCTTGGTTTAGAGTGGAGATCCAATCGATATAGAATTTGAGGTGAAATCAGAAGAAGAAGAGACGTATGTGAGGGATGATCAGCAGTCTATGGAGGAGGATGGAATAACGGGGACATTTATAGAGGAGGACACTCCTACAGAGATCAGCACAGGTGGGTCATCAACACTAAATCCATTCCTCCACCCATACTGCTCACTGATTGGTCCAGAGTAGGGCGGGGCCTGGGTGATATCAGCCTGTAATCCCCTGGTCACTTTCCTGAGCTGTGTTCCCCGTCCTGTATTCCTGTATTTCTCTCGGATAATCTTCCTTCTCTGAGGGATAGGTCTGTATAGTCTCAGACCCAAGACAAGAAGAACTCTCCACATAGTATAGATCTATAAGATCTCTGACTTTATTCCATAGAAATATCTGTCACACACATCGGTAGACATGCACAGTGTCCTGTCTCCTCGCCGCTCCCTCGCTCCGTTCACAATCATTATTTACACCTTTCTCTAGAATTGCCAAACTCATGATATACTCCTGGAGTAAAAATCCAATCAGATCTTCTTATTTCTGGTATGAAGGATTGAACACGCACTACAGACACACATTTAGCCCTTGTGATATGGAACGTCTTTAGAAATAAAACAAAAATATTGCCTTTTGACAAACAGAAGTGCAAATGTAAAATCTAATAAAAAGAAATAAACTGTAAAGTCTATCGGCTGTAATGCCATTGCACATATGACCCGAATATATTACCAACATGGAGTATTAAGAAGAAAAAGAAATGTTTGAACTTTAACCCCTTCAGCCCCTGATTGCCTGGAACAGCAGATCTGTCTCTCCTCTCCTGTCAGAACGGGGAGCTGTTTACACACACAGATCCTGTTCTTGCTCTTGTGCCCGCGATCGCGGATGGACGGCGGTCTTCGCGGCTGCCTGCCACGCGCATCGGGTCCCCTGCAGTGCAGCGGGCACACGCCAGCGCCTGGTATGGTTCTTAATGGAGCCAACATACCAGTATGGCGATTCGTGGAACGAGCTGAGCCACTGACCGCGACTGGTCGGCAAGTGGTAAATGTACTATTATTATAGGCTGGGGATGGAATTGTGTTTGCCGATTTAGAAAAGGCCAGCAGAGGGCACCAAAGAGATAATGTGAATGAGTGCAATGTGTGGAACTGCATAGGAAAGGGAAAGGATTGATAGGAGCCTGCTTCTCTCAGCCAATACAGCTTGCCGATAGAGTCAGGGGGCTGGGGCTTTAAGAGACAGGCGGAGCTCCAAGGAAAGCAAAACTTCAGGTGAGTCCCTCTCTCACATTTCTGTTCTGTTTTTGTTCATTACCAATATCAGAGCAGTTCTGTTATACCTCATATCTGGGTATTATATGAGCAGTTTCCTATTTACTGATTTCATAGTGGTTTGATTTTATATCTGATGATGTGATTGGAGGACAGACTTTTACATGGTGATAATAATGTGATAACATCCTCAAGCTTTGGAACTTTAAACAGAAATTGATAATGAGGGAGGAGTCAATAACCCAATGATGGAGGTCTTCAGGATCAGTCCAGTCTTCATCTTGGTTATTCTCCCCCATCCTCACTCTCTGACCTCTGGTGGGGATCAACCCCGCTGTTATTCATGACTAAATCATGGACTAAATAAGGAAGTGCAGGACTTCTTGTGTTGGGAAGATGGTAATGAGTGATAGAGGGGGAGGGGACACTCGTCCTATAACCCAGTCATCACTGTCACTCCTATAAAAGACAGTTCTCGTTATTTCCTGACTCTCTGACTAAGGTCTAAGAATAAAGAAATTATCTGGTAGGAGATCAGAGGACCCATTTACTAGTTACCTTGAGGGGGGAATTGTAAGATCCTCAGAGACAAAGCCTCCTGATGTGGGTGGAGTCCTGGTTTAGGGGAACCAATCGGCTCATGTCTAGTAATAATCTTTGTATTTCTATTTTAGTAGATAGACGGGAGATGAGGAAAACCTCAGAGGATTGTCTCATTTTGTCTCCAGACTGTAAAGTAGAAGATGAGGACATCACACAGTATAGTCCAGGAGAAAACCCGACTACCTCAAATGTCCATCCGGCACCACACAGTGTAGATCCATCGTATTCCTCTTATCCTGAGGAACCTCAGACTGTGCGGGACGGTGCCGGACCATCGTATTCCTCTTATCCTGAGGAACCTCAGACTGTGCGGGACAGTGCCGGACCATCGTATTCCTCTTATCCTGAGGAACCTCAGACTGTGCGGGACGGTGCCGGACCATCATATTCCTCTTATCCTGAGGAACCTCAGACTGTGCGGGATGGTGCCGGACCATCGTATTCCACTTATCCCGAGGAACCTCAGACTGTGCGGGACAGTGCCAGACCATCGTATTCCTGTGTAGATGGACCATCATCTTCCCCTCATCCTGAGGAGCCTCAGACTGTGAGGGACGGTGTCGTCCTTCCAACAAATAAGAGTCTTTCCTGTGCTGAGTGCGGGAAGTGTTTTTCAAAGAAGTCCAATCTTTCCAGTCATCAGAGATCTCACAAGGGGGAGAAGCCGTATTCCTGTGCTGAGTGCGGGAAGTGTTTCCATTTTCAATCCAATCTAAATGTGCATAAAAGATCTCACACAGGGGAGACGCCGTATTCCTGTCCTGAGTGTGGGAAATGTTTTTCACAGAAGTCCTATGTTTCCATACATCAGAGATCTCACACAGGGGAGAAGCCGTATTCCTGTCCTATGTGTGGGAAATGTTTTTCACAGAAGTCCTATCTTTCCACACATCAGAGATCTCACACTCGTGAGAGGCCATATTCCTGTCCTGAGTGTGGGAAATGTTTTTCACAGAAGTCCGATCTTTCCACACATCAGAGATCTCACATGGGGGAGAAGCCGTATTCCTGTCCTGAGTGCGGGAAATGTTTTTCACATAAGTCCATTCTTTCCACACATCAGAGATTTCACACGGGGGAGAAGCCGTATTCCTGTCCTGAGTGTGGGAAATGTTTTTCAGATAGGTCCAATTTTTACACACATCAGAGATCACACACGGGGGAGAAGCCGTATTCCTGTCCTGAGTGTGGGAAATGTTTTTCATATAAGTCCGATCTTTCCACACATCAGAGATCTCACACGGGGGAGAAGCCGTATTCCTGTCCTGAGTGTGGGAAATGTTTTTCAGACAATTCCAGTTTTAACAGACATCAGAGATCTCACACGGGGGAGAAGCCGTATTCCTGTCCTGAGTGCGGGAAATGTTTTTCACAGAAGCCTGATCTTTCCACACATCAGAGATCTCACACTCGTGAGAAGCCGTATTCCTGTCCTGAGTGTGGGAAATGTTTTTCAAAGAAGTCCAATCTTTCCAGACATCAGAGATCTCACACGGGGGAGAGGCCATATTCCTGTCCTGAGTGTGGGAAATGTTTTTCACAGAAGTCCGATCTTTCCACACATCAGAGATCTCACATGGGGGAGAAGCCGTATTCCTGTCCTGAGTGCGGGAAAATGTTTTTCACATAAGTCCATTCTTTCCACACATCAGAGATTTCACACGGGGGAGAAGCCGTATTCCTGTCCTGAGTGTGGGAAATGTTTTTCAGATAGGTCCAATTTTTACACACATCAGAGATCACACACGGGGGAGAAGCCGTATTCCTGTCCTGAGTGTGGGAAATGTTTTTCATATAAGTCCGATCTTTCCACACATCAGAGATCTCACACGGGGGAGAAGCCGTATTCCTGTCCTGAGTGTGGGAAATGTTTTTCATATAAGTCCGATCTTTCCACACATCAGAGATCACACACGGGGGAGAAGCCGTATTCCTGTCCTGAGTGTGGGAAATGTTTTTCATATAAGTCCGATCTTTCCACACATCAGAGATCTCACACGGGGGAGAAGCCGTATTCCTGTCCTGAGTGCGGGAAATGTTTTTCACAGAAGCCCGATCTTTCCAGACATCAGAGATCTCACACGGGGGAGAAGCCGTATTCCTGTCCTGAGTGAGGGAAATGTTTTTCAGATAAGTCCAATTTTTACAGACATAGGCCCGGATTCACAAAGTTCTTACGGCGACGTATCTACAGATATGCCACGTAAGTGCAAATATGCCCTGTCGTATCTATGTGCCGGATTCAGAAACCAAGATACGCCAGAAAATAGGCTTCATCCAACCGACGTAACTTGCCTACGCCGGCGTATCGTGGGCGCATATTTATGCTGGACATAGTTGGTGCTCCCATTGATTTTGTATTCAAATATGCAAATGAGGGAGATACGGCGATTCACGAACGTACATGCGCCCGACGCAGGCTATGCGATGTGCGCGTAAGTTGTACGTCCGGCGCAAAGTTATTCCTCATAAAGCAGGGGTAACTCAGCAACAGACGTGCACAGGTCAGCTGGAGAGCAGTTGCAGCAGCACTGTTACTGACCAGCTGAGCAACCACACTTGCAGGACAACACATCTGTATGCCAACATGCCAGGGGCAGCCATGGTCATAGCACTACTACTGTGTCCACAGGCACGGAGGAGGGCACGGGAGAGGATATACCGCACGCGCATTAACGTCTTTGGCATGGGGGAATCGGAGGTGTATAGCATCTTCAGATTCAGCACTGCTGCCATCCTGGAATTAGCCACAGCCCTGCATGATGACATCACCAGCCAGACACACAACGCGTACATGCAGTGCAGCCACTGGTCAAGGTACTGGCAACACTCCATTTCCTCGCCAGTGGATCTTTCCAACGTACAAGTGGAGTCGTGGCTGGGATGTCACAATCCACCATGAGCAGATGTGTGCACCAGGTTGTCCCCGCAATCCTCACACGCACGTCCCACCACATCATCAGACCCACCCAGGAGCATCTGCAGCAGAAGGCAATGCAGGATTTCTACAGAATTGCCGGATTCCCACACACCATGGGGGCCATTGATTGCACACATGTGGCACTACGGCCCCCCCCCCCCCCCGTGCCACAGAGCACATATACCGCAATCGGAAGCAGTGGCATTCCATCAACGTACAGGTGATAGCCGATGCTCAATGCCTCATATGGCACGTCCGTGCCAAACACCCAGGGGCCAGCCACGACAGCTGCATATACCGTCAAAGCCCCATCCCAACAGAATTCGAACAGAACGTGTATGGGGACAGCTGGCTGGTTGGTGAGTGACATGGGAGTCAGGCATGACTGTCCGACCCCATGATGCAGACATCACAAGGGGCACATGGATGACTAACATCCTCCTGCCTTTTCCCTTCCAGGTGACTCTGCATATGCACTTGGGCCCCATCTCCTGACTCCATACCGGAAACCCCAAACCAGAGGAGAGAGAAGATGCAATGCTGCACACATACGCACCCGTGCAGTGGTGGAGCGCACATTTGGCATCCTGAAGTCCCGTTTCCAATGCCTGGATAAGTCCTGGGGGGGCCCTGTTGTATTCCCCAAACTTTGTGTGCCAGATCATCGGTGCATGTTGCGTGCTGCACAACTACGCCATGAGAAAGGGCCTGGAGATTGACATATGTGATGACCTGACCCCCCAACCACACAGTCCCCCCCCTAACTGAAGCTACCCCATCTGCTGAGGGAAGAGCAGTCAGAAGTTGCCTCGTGGAACGCATCTTTGCACGTTAAACACACACATTCATCATGGTACACGGACAATGCATGCATGCACACCACTGTGGTCCCTAGCTCACACACACCACATCCACCTCACATTGGTTTAGCCCAAGTCCACCATGCAGGACTTTGGAGCAGCAACGCCACGCCAAGGCCCCAATGGTGTTGCTGTCCATTCATACCATATTCACACGGTCGTGGGGATAACCTCTCCCCAATGACCCAGGGTGACACGCCTTGCTGGCAGGAATGTCACCCACACACCAGTCACACTGTAGCAGCACCGGGAAAACCCTGCCCCTGCAAACGGGTGTCCGGGCACCACTTCTGCACTCCTCACCATGTGCAGAAAAAAAAAAAAAGGGATCATGCCATTGGCCGACATGGCATGCCCTTACCGGAGGACGGCACATACCTCTGTGCACGTCCAACAAAAACAAAATAATAAAGCTCATAATCTGAGCACAAAAAAAAGAGAGCAGTCATTTGCCCTCTCGTGGGCCAGGCCTGGTGCCACGGAAACGGCTCCTCAATTGTCTGGGGGGAGCCTCGGGTGGGGCATCAGGGGGAGGTTCATCCCCTGGTCTGTCACTCCTGGCAGATGCTGGCTGCATGCCCTCCAATGCAAGGGCAATTTGGGTGAGGAGAGTTTGTCTCTGCCTGCATCCGCAGCTGGCGGGTGGTGGTCTGCCGCTGGTGGCGCCTGGTCTGCCTTCCCTCCGCCTCAATGACAGCAGTATTGGCCTGGACAACCACTCCCAGGCTCTTCACCTCTGCCGTGAGGCCTGCTGCTGTGGCCTGCAGCTCCCCAATTGCCCGGGTATGATGCTCCAGGCTGGCCTGCACATTGGAGCCCTGGTCACCAGATGGTGAGGGACCCCCTGCCACCATGTGGTGACGCATGGCCTCCAGGGTCTGGGCTTGGTCACCCAGGCATGTGACCATTGCAGTGCAGTTTGCGCTCACATCCTGCAGGCAGTCAGAGATCGAGCTGCTCTGCTCAGCCTGCTGTGTGACGCCCTGCTGCACAGCGGCTGAGGTGCCCTGCACAGCCACTTTGCATTCAGCCTGGGTCTTGGCTGAGGACCCAATAAAGGCGGCCAGGCTGTCAGCCACACGATGGAGGTCGCTGGAAATTTCTCCCATGTGGTGCGTCTGGCGGGCCTGTTCCCTCGCAAGCCCTTCTTGTAGGGATTCGGGTACACCCCTTGTCTTCCGTAAAGCCTTCCTGGAGGCTGAAGAGGCTTGTGGCCGTCTGTAGGGGGTGGCCCTTGAGGGGCTTCCCCTGATGGGGGTGGCCCTTGAGGGGCTTCCCTTGATGGGGGTGAACCCTGAGAGGCTTCCCCTGATGGGGGTGGAGGTTTGGGAGGGTTCGGTGAAGTTGTTATTTTCCTCGAGGTAGACACATTCCTCCAGATCACCATGCTCCTCCTCAACTACCTCTACAGAGGTGTGGGCACTCTCCTCCTGGCGTGGGTCGTCCAGCAGCAGACGATGGCCCGCTCCCTCCAGCACATCTGTGGATGACACAAAGCATTCACATGTTAGTGGATCCACACACTTGTCCCATGTTCCCTTGCACCCCCTCACATGCTACACACCGGATGGGGGATAAAACACACTTACCTGTCCTCAAGGCCTGTTCACCTGAGTCATAGCCCTCCAGGCCCTCCACCTGCTCCCGCTCCAGACATCTGGCGATCACCTCCTCCTCGGCAGTCAGCCTGACAGTACTGGCTGGTCCGCCTCCCGTGCCCCTGATGTGCCTCTTCACCTTGGCCAGCTTCTCTCTGACCTAACGACGCAGGTCATTGATTTTCTTAGCAATGTCCTTTGAGGTCCTTCTCTCATGGCCAAGGGCATTGACCTCCTGGAGGATCTCTTGCTTCATGGCCTTACTGGTCATGCGACTCTGTGCGCCATGGAGGTACACATCATATCTAGAGATGGCAGAGATGACGATCGCCCTCTCCTCAGATGACATTTTTTTTTCCTCCACTCCCTCTCAGTCTCAGGAGCAGACATCGCTCAGAATGCAAAAGTACCTGCACCACGGAAGACAAGCTGCTAGTGTACTTTTGTGCTCGACGGGCGCATGTCTGGGCGTATTTATGCTCTCGGCGTAGGCGGTGGGCCCGGCGTATCTTAGGGGTTACGCCGGACGTAGTTGTGAGCATGCGCAGAGGGGTGCGGGACATACGTCCACGTCACGGCGCATGCGCCGTTTAAGATACGCCGGATGTAAACCACTGCGTCACGCTCGTACCATCATTTGCATGGGGTCACGCCCACTTACATTTACGCTGGCCTGCGCCTTCGAAAATACGCTATGCTGGCTCATCTTGGTGAGGAATGGCTTGCTGAATGCAGTGCATGCCTCTCCGAGCTGTGCCGGCGTAGTGTAAAAAAGATACGCTACGCCGGCATAAAGATGCGCCGATGTATGTGAATCCGGGCCATAAATGATCTCACACGGGGGAGAAGCCGTATTCCTGTCCTGAGTGAGAGAAATGTTCCTCACTGAAGTCCTGTCTTCCTGTACATCAGGGATCCCACACAACCCTCGAGGTGTATTAGTGAGTGCGGGAAATGTCTCGGATCGCTGAGCCGCTGCAGGAACAGGAACATGTAACATCTTCCCGAAGGTGAACTTATCCTTTAACCCTTTCACTACCAGAGACTGTTTTGCATATTTTTTTGCCCACATTCAACACCCCTTTAATACCGGGCACTTTTACCCCCTTCCTGCCCAGGCCAATTTTCAGCTCTCTCACACTTGTCATACAACAATGTACCCAAATAATCTTTTTATCTTTTTCCCCCCAAATAGAGCTTTCTTTTGGTGGTATTTGATCACCTCTGGGGTTTTATTTCTTGTGCTACAAATAAAAAAGACAGAAAATGTTGAAAAAATGTAGTTTCTTTATTTCTGTTAAACATTTTTTTGTAAATATACCTTGTGTTATTAGGTTATAATTGTGTGTGTGTGTTTTTGTATTTATTTCTAGCCTGGGTATTCCCGATAGGCTTTGTTGATGTAATATAATCTTTATAAGCTTAATAAAAAGAATAAAAAAAATGCTGTAAATAAGTATGTTTTCTATTTCTCTGGTGGGCACTGACTGGCATCACTGGTGGGCACTGACTGGCATTACTAGTGGACACTGACTGGCATCCCTTGTGGGCACTGACTGGCATGACTGGTGGGCACTGACTGGCATCACTGATGGGCACTGACTGGCATCCCTGGTGGGCGCTGACTGGCATCCCTGGTGGGCACTGACTGGCATCCCTGGTGGGCGCTGACTGGCATCCCTGGTGGGCACTGACTGGCATCCCTGGTGGGCGCTGACTGGCATCCCTGGTGGGCGCTGACTGGCATCCCTGGTGGGCACTGACTGGCATGCCTGGTGGTCACTGATTGGCATGGCTGGTGGTCATCACTGGCGATGGGGCTGTACTGATAATCAATGCTGAATATCAGTGCAGATCCCCCCTGTCAGGAGAGACACTGATTGGCTCTTCTCTACTCACGCCTTGTCAGCATGAATAAAGGAAAGCCGATAACCGGCACTTTCTGGTTACGATGTGATTAGCTTTGATTGGACACAGCTGATCACATGGTGAAGAGCCAACGTCTTATGCTGTATACACACGATCGGAAATTCCGACAGGAAATCTTCGATGTGAGCTTTTGGTCGGAAATTCTGACCGTGCTTATGCTCCATCGGACATTTGCTGTCGGAATTTCCGCCAACAAAAGATTGAGAGCAGGTTCTCAATTCTTCCGATGGAAAAAGTTCTTGTCGAAAATTCCGATCATCTGTATGCAATTCCGACACGCAAAAAAAACACGCATGCTCAGAGTCAAGCAAAAGAGCCGAACTGCCTATTGAACTTCATTGATCTCGGCTCATCGTACGTATTGTACGTCACCGCGTTTTTGACATTTGGAATTTCCGAAAAGATTTGTGTGACCGTGTGTATGCAACACAAGTTTGAGCCAACATTCCGTCGTAAAAAAATCCAAGTTTTTCTTGTCGGAATTTCCGATCGTGTGTACAGGGCATTAGGCTCTTTACCGAGACTGGAGATGCGGTTTGTCAGAGTGACACACAACACCAACGATCGCCCTGCGCCCGAGCGGCTTATTCTTCTGGATGTCATGTGACATCCAATCAGGATAATGGAACCCCGTCTGGCCGTCATTCTGCTATAGGCCGGGTGGGAAGGAGTTAAAGAATCATTTTAGGCCTGAACATTATATAAAACCCCCAAAACGCAATATATTTTCTGAAAGAAGACACCCTAGAGCGTCCTTTGTGCTCTGCTGGCACTGCCAGCAATGCTCAGAATTCCACCTCTAAACACGCCCTCATAAATTGTCTCATGAAATGACACTTAAATGTGTTATGCAGAATTAAGTTAAAAAAATAAATATTAATAACAACTTTATCAGTGCAGCCTCACCAGTGCCCATCAATGCAGCCTCACCTATGCCCACCATTGCAGCCTCACCTCACCTGTGTCCACCATTGCAGCCTCACCTGTGCCCACCATTGTAGCCTCTGCTCACTGTGCCCACCATTGTAGCCTCTGCTCACTGTGCCCACTATTGCACCCTGTGCTCACTGTGCCCACCATTGCAGCCTCACCTATGCCCACCCTTTCAGCCTCACCTCACCTGTGCCCACCATTGCAGCCTCACCTGTGCCCACCATTGCAGCCTCACCTGTGCCCACCATTGCAGCCTCTGCTCACTGTGCCCACTGTAACGGAACGTCACCCACACTCCGCTGAGTACTTCCGTCATATACCGCTTCCTCTCAGTCTGGATATAGATATCAGATATTCCAGCTGCTCACAACGAGACGAGACTTGTTTGTCTGCTGAACATGGATGCCGGGATTCAGAAAGAATCGTGTATCTTTATTCGGGCGTATCACATCTCATATGCGCTACGCCGCCGTAACGTAGTCAGGCGAGTAGCGTATTCAGAAAGAACTTGCGCCCGAAGTTACGGTGGTATAGCGTATATGGGCCGGCGTAAGCCCGCCTAATTCAAATGATCCAGGCAGTGGGTGTGTTGTATTGAAATGAGCCGTGATCCCATGCAAATGAATAGGCGATCGAACGGCGCATGCGCGCGCATGCTCTCCCCAAAATACGTCGGCTCAATGCTTTGTCGACGTGAACGTAACCTACGCCCAGCCCCATTCACGTACGACTTACGCAAACGACGTAAAATACGACGCTGTTCGTACGTTTCCGACATCCATACCTTAACATGACTTACCCCTGCTTTGGTATGGGGGGGATAGATGGAGCTGGGATGGTATGGGGGGGATAGATGGAGCTGGGATGGTATGGGGGGATAGATGGAGCTGGGATGGTATGGGGGGATAGATGGAGCTGGGATGGTATGGGGGGGATAGATGGAGCTGGGATGGTATGGGGGGGGATAGATGGAGCTGGGATGGTATGGGGGGGATAGATGGAGCTGGGATGGTATGGTATGGGGGGGATAGATGGAGCTGGGATGGTATGGGGGGGATAGATGGAGCTGGGATGGTATGGGGGGATAGATGGAGCTGGGATGGTATGGGGGGGGATAGATGGAGCTGGGATGGTATGGGGGGGGATAGATGGTATGGGGGGGGTAGATGGAGCTGGGATGGTATGGGGGGATAGATGGAGCTGGGATGGTATGGGGGGGGATAGATGGAGCTGGGATGGTATGGGGGGATAGATGGAGCTGGGATGGTATGGGGGGATAGATGGAGCTGGGATGGTATGGGGGGGATAGATGGAGCTGGGATGGTATGGGGGGGATAGATGGAGCTGGGATGGTATGGGGGGGATAGATGGAGCTGGGATTGTATGGGGGGATAGATGGAGCTGGGATCGTATGGGGGGGGATAGATGGAGCTGGGATGGTATGGGGGGGATAGATGGAGCTGGGATGGTATGGGGGGATAGATGGAGCTGGGATGGTATGGGGGGGATAGATGGAGCTGGGATGGTATGGGGGGGATAGATGGAGCTGGGATGGTATGGGGGGATAGATGGAGCTGGGATGGTATGGGGGGGATAGATGGAGCTGGGATGGTATGGGGGGGGATAGATGGAGCTGGGATGGTATGGGGGGGATAGATGGAGCTGGGATGGTATGGGGGGGATAGATGGAGCTGGGATGGTATGGGGGGGATAGATGGAGCTGGGATGGTATGGGGGGATAGATGGAGCTGGGATGGTATGGGGGGGATAGATGGAGCTGGGATGGTATGGGGGGATAGATGGAGCTGGGATGGTATGGGGGGATAGATGGAGCTGGGATGGTATGGGGGGGATAGATGGAGCTAGGATGGTATGGGGGGATAGATGGAGCTGGGATGGTATGGGGGGATAGATGGAGCTGGGATGGTATGGGGGGGATAGATGGAGCTGGGATGGTATGGGGGGATAGATGGAGCTGGGATGGTATGGGGGGGATAGATGGAGCTGGGATGGTATGGGGGGGATAGATGGAGCTGGGATGGTATGGGGGGGATAGATGGAGCTAGGATGGTATGGGGGGGATAGATGGAGCTGGGATGGTATTGGGGGGATAGATGGAGCTGGGATGGTATTGGGGGGATAGATGGAGCTGGGATGGTATGGGGGGGGGGATTGATGGAGCTGGGATGGTATGGGGGGATAGATGGAGCTGGGATGGTATGGGGGGGATAGATGGAGCTGGGATGGTATGGGGGGGGGATAGATGGAGCTGGGATGGTATGGGGGGGTTAGATGGAGCTGGGATGGTATGGGGGGGATAGATGGAGCTGGGATGGTATGGGGGGATAGATGGAGCTGGGATGGTATGGGGGGGTTAGATGGAGCTGGGATGGTATGGGGGGGATAGATGGAGCTGGGATGGTATGGGGGGATAGATTGAGCTGGGATTAGATCGGGGCGGATGGATATCCTCTCCCCCAAATCACTCCAAGTGAACTATTTGCTTGTCCCCGTCCCTCACCCTCTTCTTCATGCCCCCCCCCTGTGTAAAACTTACTTTTAGATTGCTCAGAAGACCAGCGCGCTCGCTGTTCATTACAGGTGGTGTGCCTCCTTCCCGCCGCCTCCTCCTCTGACCTCTGTGCACAGGAAAACATTACAGCACAGAAGGAGGAGGGGCGGGTTCAGTGTCCTCCGCTCTGCAGTGCACTCACTGCACTGTGTGTCAGGAGGCAGCTGGGGAGAGATGCCGGGCCGGCTGCAATGCACAGTGGAGAGGAGTTTGCGGCGTGCGGGAACGAAGACAACCCGCACAAGCCGCGGGCATTGCAGGACTTTGGATCATATGCAAGACGGTCCCGGCAAAACATTGAAGTTGCGGTATGGGCAAATTAGGCGGCCGCGAGGCCCTTGTGGGGGCGAGGCCTAAGGCGACCGCCTAATTAGAGAGCCGCCTCTGCTTCCATACCCCTTCAGCAACTGCATCTCTCCTCCCAGCTGCCCATAGAAAGGGTTAAAAATCAGCTTCCCCCCCCCCCCCAGGCTCTGACATGTCTAGAGGAGGAGCCTAGGAAGAAGGACAAGACACTGCTGTATCTGAGGTCTGTGTGTCTGAGGGAGAGAAGAGTGCTCTATGGACACTTAGGACACAATTAGGGGGGGGGGTTAGAGTATTAAAGGTGATTTTTCTGAGGATCAGAGTATTTGTAGTAGCAGGGGACAAGATGATTATTTTTAGATGGAGAATGGATGGTACAACCCCCCCCCCCATTATCCTTTGGTCTGCACAATCTCTCCTCCCTGCCATCCTGGTTCAGCCACATATGTTCTCTGCTTTCCTTCCCCACAACTAATTCTCCAGCTCCTCCGATTCTCCTTTCTCTGCAATCAGGAGCATCTCCGATCTGAATACAGATCTCTCCTCCCTGCCATCCTGGTTCAGCCACATATGTTCTCTGCTTTCCTTCCCCACAACTAATTCTCCAGCTCCTCCGATTCTCCTTTCTCTGCAATCAGGAGCATCTCCGATCTGAATACAGATCTCTCCTCCCTGCCATCCTGGTTCAGCCACATATGTTCTCTGCTTTCCTTCCCCACGACTAATTCTCCAGCTCCTCCGATTCTCCTTTCTCTCCCATCAGGAGCATCTCCGATCTGAATACAGATCTCTCCTCCCTGCCATCCTGGTTCAGCCACATATGTTCTCTGCTTTCCTTCCCCACAACTAATTCTCCAGCTCCTCCGATTCTCCTTTCTCTGCAATCAGGAGCATCTCCGATCTGAATACAGATCTCCCCTCCCTGCCATCCTGGTTCAGCCACATATGTTCTCTGCTTTCCTTCCCCACAACTAATTCTCCAGCTCCTCCGATTCTCCTTTCTCTCCCATCAGGAGCATCTCCGATCTGAATACAGATATCTCCTCCCTGCCATCCTGGTTCAGCCACATATGTTCTCTGCTTTCCTTCCCCACAACTGATTCTCCAGCTCCTCCGATTCTCCTTTCTCTGCAATCAGGAGCATCTCCAATCTGAATACAGATATCTCCTCCCTGCCATCCTGGTTCAGCCACATATGTTCTCTGCTTTCCTTCCCCACAACTAATTCTCCAGCTCCTCCGATTCTCCTTTCTCTCCCATCAGGAGCATCTCCGATCTGAATACAGATCTCTCCTCCCTGCCATCCTGGTTCAGCCACATATGTTCTCTGCTTTCCTTCCCCACAACTAATTCTCCAGCTCCTCCGATTCTCCTTTCTCTCCCATCAGGAGCATCTCCGATCTGAATACAGATCTCTCCTCCCTGCCATCCTGGTTCAGCCACATATGTTCTCTGCTTTCCTTCCCCACAACTAATTCTCCAGCTCCTCCGATTCTCCTTTCTCTGCAATCAGGAGCATCTCCGATCTGAATACAGATCTCTCATCCCTGCCATCCTGTTTCAGCCACATATGTTCTCTGCTTTCCTTCCCCACAACTAATTCTCCAGCTCCTCCGATTCTCCTTTCTCTGCAATCAGGAGCATCTCCGATCTGAATACAGATCTCTCCTCCCTGCCATCCTGGTTCAGCCACATATGTTCTCTGCTTTCCTTCCCCACAACTAATTCTCCAGCTCCTCCAATTCTACTTTCTCTCCCATCAGGAGCATCTCCGATCTGAATACAGATCTCTCCTCCCTGCCATCCTGGTTCAGCCACATATGTTCTCTGCTTTCCTTCCCCACAACTAATTCTCCAGCTCCTCCGATTCTCCTTTCTCTGCAATCAGGAGCATCTCCGATCTGAATACAGATCTCTCCTCCCTGCAATCCTGGTTCAGCCACATATGTTCTCTGCTTTCCTTCCCCACAACTGATTCTCCAGCTCCTCCGATTCTCCTTTCTCTGCAATCAGGAGCATCTCCGATCTGAATACAGATCTCTCCTCCCTGCCATCCTGGTTCAGCCACATATGTTCTCTGCTTTCCTTCCCCACAACTAATTCTCCAGCTCCTCCGATTCTCCTTTCTCTCCCATCAGGAGCATCTCCGATCTGAATACAGATCTCTCCTCCCTGCCATCCTGGTTCAGCCACATATGTTCTCTGCTTTCCTTCCCCACAACTAATTCTCCAGCTCCTCCGATTCTCCTTTCTCTGCAATCAGGAGCATCTCCGATCTGAATACAGATCTCTCCCCCCTGCCATCCTGGTTCAGCCACATATGTTCTCTGCTTTCCTTCCCCACAACTAATTCTCCAGCTCCTCCGATTCTCCTTTCTCTGCAATCAGGAGCATCTCCGATCTGAATACAGATCTCTCCTCCCTGCCATCCTGGTTCAGCCACATATGTTCTCTGCTTTCCTTCCCCACAACTAATTCTCCAGCTCCTCCGATTCTCCTTTCTCTGCAATCAGGAGCATCTCCGATCTGAATACAGATCTCTCCTTCTCAGTCATAAATCATTCCTGTCCTGACACATCAGACCTCCCTTCTCACAGGCACTCTGGTTCAGTCACCAGCATTCCCCCTTTCCCTGCCACTAATTCCTGATAGACTCCTCGATTCCCTAGATATTTCCCCATCCACAGCCCAACTCCCTCCACTTTCTGTAACATTATAATCCAGCCTGCAGTATCTCCCTATCAGCTCCCTACATCCTAAGCTTAGGATCCCTGTCCCAGTCCCTAATGGGAAAGGGGAAATCCTGATGTTAAGTATAGGGGGATCCTAATTTAAAGGACCGCTACTGATGTGAAGGCGGAACTCCTACTGTAAAGGGGGACTCTGATGTGAAAGGAGAACTCTGATGTGAAAGGGGAACACCTGATTTAAAGGGGGACTCTTAATACAAGAGGGGATTCCTGATGTGAAAGGGGGACTCTGATGTGAAAGGGGAACACCTGATTTAAAGGGGGACTCTTAATACAAGAGGGGATTCCTGATGTGAAAGGGGACTCTGATGTGAAAGGGGAACACCTGATTTAATGGGGGACTCTTAATACAAGAGGGGATTCCTGATGTGAAAGGGGAACTCTGCCATTTGGGGGATTCTATTGTGAAGGAAGACACTCCTCATGTGAACGGAGGAACTCCTGATATGAAAGGGGGACCAATAATTTGAAGAAGGGACTCCTGACTCCTAAGGAGGAACTGCTGATGTGAATGAAGGAGGGGACTCATGGTGTGAAAAGAGGCGTGCTTTAATGTGAAGGAGGACACCTGATGTCAAAGGTCAGACTTCTGAAGTGAAGGGGGACTAAATATACACCAGTCCTTGTCTGTATCTGAGTGTATACACGGCAGGTTTATGTCAGTGAGCCTCTCACTCATAGCACAGAAATGAGGGAGTATTTTGTGGGTACAAGGACTGCAGACTGTGTACACCATATACCATATGTAGACTTAAAGCGGTATTACCCCCCCCCCCCCCAAAATGTATATTGCAGGCCAGGTTACCAATCATTAGATGTGGTGGCTGCAATAATTTTACTTTTTAGGCTTTTTCCCCCTCTGTTGTCACCTGGTAATTTGGCCAGCAACACACCTCCTGTATTAGAGTGCCTACACTCTGGAATAAGGAACACAGGGGGCACCTTTGGATGGCAGCATTGTCAGTCTGGGGGGAGGGGAGTGTTAGCTGGACTAGCAGATTTAGATACACTAACACTTTGTAAGGTGTTGCACACAGATTAAATAAAAGCTGATCATTGTAAGCACCCCTGTCAGTGGTAAATAGTTTGTCTCAACACACTAACTGCTACATCTGCAGGACAGCTTGTGTTTTTTGAAAAACAACATATGTACTAGCTGGATCATCAGATGAAAATAGAAGAAAGCCTAAAAAAGAAAGGAAAAGAAAACCAATGCAGCCATCACATTTAGTCTCTGTTTAACCATGCTTTTTTAAGCCACCTCATAATTAAGCACATTTTATCCACACACATTTTTGTCGCGGTGCACTCCGCATGTGTTTTCTATCCCTAGGTGTCCCTCATTCCCATGTTCCAAAGTTGGGAGGTATGCAAGGGGGAGTGAAATATATTACTGCCTAGTCCAGCCTTTCTCAGCCAGGGTTCCTCCAAAGGGTTCTAGGGGTTCCTTGAGGAATGGAAAATTCAGTCTGTCTCTCAGTAACAACTGACATCAATGATCTGTAAGGAGGGCAGTCTTCCCACTGATGACATATAGGAGGGTCCTTCTCCCATTGGTCACCAATGTAAGGGACCACTACACTGACCACTGATATAAGGAGAAAGTCCATCCAAACCATGAGATTGGTCAGAGACTAATTGGTATCATTCTGGGCATTGCCAGACTAGGTCTTGCTGACAGAGTGAAGGGTGATGCTGCTCCTACTATATGTGACCCTCATCTACATCATGGACATCTTCTTCAGCTTCTTAGTAAATAGGATAGAAATCTTCACAATCCTATAGAAGAGGTTCTGAGTAGTCATAGAAAGGCCCAGCACCCCAATAGTAGAGGAAGAGGTGGTCTGGTGACATGGAGAAGAAGACTCCGGTCAGTCTCTGGATCTCCATCATTGGAAACACGGTGAGACAACAAATACAGCGGGATGGTGGAGGAGATGTTGGTGTCGGTGTGGAAATGGACAGAACACGGGATGATGACACTGAAAGAACAATACGGCTTCATTCTACGATATGTCAAGGAGAGAACCGTACAGGAGAGACTTTTCTCTCTAATTAATGTCAGAAGAAGACCCGGACCACTGTATATGATATACTCCTGACCCCTGTCTATGATATACTCCTGACCTCTGTACTGTATATGATATACTCCTGACCTCTGTATAGGATATACTCCTGACCCCTGTATATGATATACTCCTGACCCCTGTATATGATATACTCCTGACCCCTGTATATGATATACTCCTGACCACTGTATACGATATACTCCTGACCTCTGTATACGATATACTCCTGACCCCTGTATATGATATACTCCTGACCACTGTATATGATATACTCCTGACCCCTGTATATGATATACTCCTGACCTCTGTATATGATATACTCCTGACCTCTGTATATGATATACTCCTGACCCCTGTATATCATATACTCCTGACCACTGTATATGATATACTCCTGACCTCTGTATATGATATACTCCTGACCACTGTATATGATATACTGCTGACCTCTGTATATGATATACTCCTGACCACTGTATATGATATACTCCTGACCACTGTATATGATATACTCCTGACCACTGTATATGATATACCCCTGACCCCTGTATATGATATACTCCTGACCCCTGTATATGATATACTCCTGACCTCTGTATATGATATACTCCTGACCCCTGTATATGATATACTCCTGACCCCTGTATAGGATATACTCCTGACCCCTGTATATGATATACTCCTGACCCCTGTATATGATATACTCCTGACTCCTGTATATGATATACTCCTGACCTGTGGATATGATATACTCCTGACCACTGTATATGATATACTCCTGACCTCTGTATATGATATACTCCTGACCACTGTATATGATATACTCCTGACCACTGTATATGTTATACTCCTGACCCCTGTATATGATATACTCCTGACCACTGTATATGATATACTCCTGACCTCTGTATATGATATACTCCTGACCCCTGTATATGATATACTCCTGACCTCTGTATATGATATACTCCTGACCCCTGCACTCTAGGCCCATTATTCAGAGTTACCTTAAACCTGATGACCTGTGACAGGTGACAACACCACCAGCAATTCTTCTCATTCCACCGACACACACAACTTTCTTTTTCTTCAATACAATTTTTTAATTATAATTTTTACTTTTAAACAGATTACAGTCATAGAATCAGGAAATAGTAAAAAGGTAGAAATGCGATTGGTCAGGAAAATGACTTGTCTGGAATGTGGAGGCGGAGTCGTACAATACAATACACAACGTGTTACATTATTATAACAAAGTATTGTAGAAAAGATCACACCATAGAAAATGGGGGAAAAGGAGAAAATAAACACGGATATTAAGGGGAAATTTGTGTACGAGGAACACCTTAACAATTACCACCATTTTATTCTCCAGGGCCTCTGCTATCACATAATATATGTTTGGGGGTTTTATCTAATCTTCAGGCCTAAAATAATACAAAAACATCTTACAGTGAAAGGGTTAATGTGAGCTAGATGGGATCACTCTGCTGTTCTCACACATTAGAGCTCCCCCTAGCTGCAGCCTGGTAATAACATTGCTAGGAGGTCTATTCATTTATCTGCTCCATACTTCCCATCTTTATACAAACGTCTCCTGACATTTAGGGGTCTATTCATAAAATATGAGCATAGCAATTCCCCCGGGGAAAGTCCATGTACATTCCTTCTGTGTGAATGGGGGAAAGATGAATGTTATTAGGATATTTGCTGTGCTGGTCGAACGGTTTCCATTCATTTACAATGGAAATTATTGCATTTGGCCACTAGATGGAGATAATTTCTATGGTACTTAGCGCCAACTAATGGCCAAATGTGGTATTTTCTGTTTTACGTCAATGGTCGGTATTAAAACCACAGGGGCAGATTTTTGCCACTAGATGGAGCCGATGATCCAATATTTGTCATGATTGGAGGAACGCGTGTCACATTCATTCTACAATTTGTTTTATAATAGATCCCTAAATGTCTGTGAAATCTTCCACCACAAAATGTACTCAGCCAATGAGAGGGAATGACTCCATTTTTATTTTTCTCCTGCTATCAATGGCCAACACGGTACAACACTTCATCCATGTCTTTGGTGATCTCTGATCTCCTTATGAAGTGTTTCTTACATGATGAAGATCAGCCATGGAGTATATCTGAGGTGTACAGGTGAAACTCGAAAAATTAGTATATCGTGCAAAAGTTCATTTATTTCACTAATACAACTTAAGAGGTGAAAGTAATATATGAGAGAGACTCATTACATGCAAAGCAAGAGGGTTCAAGCCGTGATTTGTCATCATTGTGATGATTGTGGCTTCCAGCTCATGAAAACCCCAAATCCACAATCTCAGAAAATGTGAATATTGTGAAAAGGTGGAATATTCTCGGTGTAAAGTGTCCTCCTCTAATCAGATAATTAAGACATAACACCTGCAAAGGGTTCCTGAGCCTTTAAATGGTCTCTCAGTCTGGTTCAGTAGGAATCACAATCATTGGAAAGACTGCTGACCTGACAGTTGTGCAGAAAACCATCATTAACACCCTCCATAAGGAGGGAAAGCCTCAAAAAAGATAATTGCAAAAGAAGTTGGATGTTCCCAAAGTGCTGTATCAAAGCACATTAATAGAAAGTTCTGTGGAAGGGAAAAGTGTGGAAGAAAAAGGTGCACAGGCAGCAGGGATGAGCGCAGCCTGGAGAGGATTGTCAGGAAAAGGACATTCAGAAGTGTTGGACTTTCACAAGGAGAGGACTGAGGCTGGAGTCAGAGCATCAAGAGCACCACACACAGACGGGTCCTGGACATGGGCTTCAAATGTCGTATTCCTCTTGTCACCCCACTCCTGACCAACAAACAACTTCAGAAGAGTCTTACCTGGGCTAAATAAAAACACACATGGTCTGGTGCTCAGGGGTCCAAAGTCCTCTTTTCTGATGAGAGAAAATGTTGTATCTCATTTGGAAACCAAGGAGCCGGAGTATGGAGGAAACCAAGGAGGTGGAGTCTGGAGGAAGAATGGAGGAAACCAAGGAGGTGGAGTCTGGAGGAAGAATGGAGGAAACCAAGGAGCGAGAGTATGAAGGAAGAATGGAGGAAACCAAGGAGCCGGAGTATGGAGGAAGAATGGAGGAAACCAAGGAGCCAGAGTATGGAGGAAGAATTGAGGAAACCAAGGAGCCGGAGTCTGGAGGAAGAATGGAGGAAACCAAGGAGCCGGAGTATGGAGGAAGAATAGAGGAAACCAAGGAGCCGGAGTCTGGAGGAAGAAACCAAGGAGCCGGAGTCTGGAGGAAGAATGGAGAAAACCAAGGAGCCAGAGTCTGGAGGAAGAATAGAGGAAACCAAGGAGCCGGAGTCTGGAGGAAGAAACCAAGGAGCCGGAATCTGGAGGAAGAATAGAGGAATCCAAGGAGCCGGAGTCTGGAGGAAGAATGGAGGAAACCAAGGAGCCGGAGTCTGGAGGAAGAATTGAGAGGCACACACTGCAAGATGCTTGAAGTCCAGTGTGAACTATCCCAGCTCGGCTGGGATACGAGTGAGGGCAAGATGCCCCCCCGTCTCCATAGCATAGCAGGGCAGAAGCGATGTCAAAACATCACATCCGCCCATGCTTCTTAGGCCGCGTACACACGGGCAAACATGTACGATGAAACGGGTCCGCCGGACCGTTTTCACCGTACATGTCTGCCCGGGGAGTTCTGTACGATGGCTGTACACACCATCGTACAGAAGTCCGCGCGTACTCGATACGCGGCGACGTGACGGTGCTGTCGCCGCGACGATGTGCGCGGCCCGGCCAGTTAAATGCTTCCACGCATGCGTCAAAGTCATTCGACGCATGCGAGGGATGGCGGGCGCTCGGACATGTACGGTAGGTCTGTACAGACGACCGAACATGTCCGAGCGGACAGGATTTCAGCGGGCTGTTTTAAAACAAGCCCAGGAATATTTGTCCGCTGGGAAAAGGCCCGGCGGGCAAATGTTTGCTGAAATTCTGTCCGTTCGGGCCTACACACGACCGAACATGTCTGCTTAAACTGGCCCGCGGACCAGTTTCAGCAGACATGTTTGGTCGTGTGTATGGGGCCTTAAAGGCACATTTTCTTGTTGTCATTTTTTTAATTTTGAAGCGTGACATGTTGGGTATCATTTTACTCGGCGTAACATTATCTTTCACAATATAAAAAAAATTGGGCTAATTTTACTGTTGTCTTATTTTTTATTCAACAAAAAAAGTGCGCTTGTAAGACCGTTGCGAAAATACAGTGTCACAAAAAGTATCGCAATGACCACCATTTTATTCTCTAAGGTGTTAGAAAAAAAAAAAAAAAATATATAATGTTTGGGGGTTTTAAGTAATTTTCTAGCAAAAAAAACAGTTTAAATCTTGAAAGCACCAAGTCTAAAAAAACAGGCCCCGGTCCTTAAGTGATTAATAATCAATTCCACTTCTATATCCCGGGGGGAAGGACATGAAAGAAAAAACACAAGTACCATAGTGCTCTCTGCTTCTGAATTTATTATAAAAGCCCCCCTAAAAAGTTACACTTACAATAAAAACAGCAAGTATCAGATCACCAGCTCACTCACCGCCGATCGACATTCACATTAGATTTTATTAATGATTGATTGTAATGTTTATAAAGTGATATAAGCTCATGAAATGTGGGAGGGATAGCTCGGCTCGTTGGTCTAGGGGTACGATTCTCACTCGGGGTGCGAGAGGTCGCGTGTTCAAATCCTGGACAAGCCGTAGTTTTATATATTATTATTATTTTTTAGGATCGGTGTACAATTGATTTTTCATATATGTGATTGATTCATACATATTTATGTTTTCTATAATCATTTTTAATGAATGGACAACGAGGTCCTAATAAAGATAGAATTTGTCCCGGCAGATAAAGATATACATAGGAACATCTTTTCATTTTATTTTAGACTTGTTTTTTTATTGTATGTATATGGCGATACATCGCACACTCATGTGGAGATTAGATTGTAACGGAACATTACCACGGAGCTCAGCGGTGTGATCGAGTGAGAGCGCCCTGCTGGTTTGCAGATTCGGGTGACACGCTCTCCAGCTCTATGAAATGTGAGCTCTGTAGTCACAGGAAGAGGGCGTGTCCTCACAGACTGCAGTGATGCCTGAAGGGTTGCCTAGGCAACAGGCAGGTATATAAGGTTTCACCTCATTTGACCCACCCATCTACTGACAAAGGCCAATGAGAGGCCGACACGCGTTTAGAAGGGAGGAGCCCTATCTGTGATGTCAGGCGAAGCGCCGTGGGTCTAGATTGGCGGTGAATGAGCTGGTGATTTGATACTTGCTGTTTTTTTTGTTATTTCTTGTAAGTGTAACTTTTTAGGGGACTCTAGCTATGACTAAGCACTGGTTTCAGTGCGAAACGCGTCAGCAGTCGGGTTTTATTTTGCCGTGACTTGTAGTGCTGTCCTTTTTTTTTTTAAATCCAACAAAAGTTTTATTTAGTTTGCAGAGGTACAAGGTATACAAAATCCCCTCGACATATCAGGGACAAATATAAAATAGAAATAAAAACAGAGAAAATAACAAGTACAGACATAGCAACCCCAATCTGGAGGTACCTCCCCCCCTCCCAGCACTCCAGACAGCACTCTCGTGGCGTCCTATCACAGTCCACGCCTCACCCAACATTAATGCCCAGCAACCTATCCATCACCAAGTCCACCGGGGCTAGACCCGGTACATCCAGCCACTTTGCCCATAGCTTCTCAAACTTGTGGGCGTTACCCCTGTGCTGATAGATCGATTTCTCCATCCTCAACACTGTCCTGATATTGGCAATCCATTCAGCACTGGTCGGGGGAGCCTCAGCTCTCCAATGAACCATGATGAGCTTCCTCGCCTGGAACAGCACTCTGTGTATCGCTTCTCTATCCGCCTCTTCCCATTCGTACTCCTCCAGAGCCCCCAAGAGACATGCCCTCGGGTCCTGTGGAAGAGTCACGCCAAATGTTGAGTTAACGGTACTCACAACTACTGCTCAATAAGTGTGGAGCTTGGGACATCTCCATAGCATATGAATCAAATCTCCATGGTCTCTCTTACATCTTGTACAAGTAGGGTCAAGCTGCGGATTCATCTTATTAAGCCTGTGCGGGGTATAGTAGGTACGCAACAGAATATACAACTGGGTAAGCCTTTGTGATACATTCAGCGAGCACCTGCCTACCGCCTGAAAAATTTCCTCCCACTGTTCACCATCCAACTCTCCCGCATCCGCTTCCCACCTCTTCCTAATCCTCAGGGGATGCTGCTTCATCACATACTGCAGCAGAATGGCATAGCACTGGGAGATAAAGCCTTTTGACGTCCCAGCATCCCCCAAAAGGTCAAAAGCAGGGGTCGGCGACAGGCACCACTCAGAGGAGTGACCCTGCGCCACCACTGCATGCCTCAACTGTAAATAGAAGTACATTGACTGCGGCAAGCCAAACGCCTCTCGCAGCACAAGGAACGTACGTAGCAGTGCTGTCCTTCTTTTAATAAAGGTGACAATTTGTTCAGAGTGCGGCTGTCCAGAGACAATTTTTGTTCCTGTGTAACTTTTTAGGGGGAGGGGCTTTTATAATAAATTTAGAAGCAGAGAGCACTATGGTACTTGTGTTTTTTCTTTCATGTCCTTCCCCCCGGGATATAGAAGTGGAATTGATTATTAATAAGTGAATGGAGGAAGGTGGTGTTTGGAGACAATTTATACGTTGATTCCCCACACAGAGGTGCAGTCTGGAGACTGTAGGAATTACTACCATTGGTAAAGTGGACGGATCGTGATCGGACACGAGGAGTGATCTGTCTATGAGTTTTATACTCACCCTTGAGGTGAGCATGCATTTTAGCAGGTGGGGGTGCGCACTGAATATTGGATCCATTTAAATCAGATTTTTCACAGCGGTGACAGCTTTGGAAACCTCCATATGAACTGTTTTTTATCATTTATTTCTTTTTTCATAAATAGTTTTATGGAATGTATAATTATTTGTTTCTATAAGATTTATAGATACGCAGCGCTGCACTATTTTCACACAATTAATACGCAGCTTCTACTTTTCAGAGGTGCGATATCGTTCTCTGTACAATCCGTGTTTTATTGATTGCATGGAATATTGGAATTTTCTGAGATTGTGGATTTGGGGTTTTCATGAGCTGGAAGCCACAATCATCACAATGATGACAAATCACGGCTTGAACCCTCTTGCTTTGCATGTAATGAGTCTCTCTCATATATTAGTCTCGCCTTTTAAGTTGCATTAGTGAAATAAATGAACTTTTGCACCATATTCGAATTTTTCGAGTTTCACTCGTATATCAGGGTGTGCTTCTTCCCCACATGTCCAGCAACATTCACATACAAGACATTTCCCGCACTCACTAATACACCTCGAGGGTTGTGTGGGACCCCTGATGTACAGGAAGACAGGACTTCAGTGAGGAACATTTCCCTCACTCAGGACAGGAATACGGCTTCTCCCCCGTGTGTGATCTCTGATGTCTGGAAAGATGGGACTTATCTGAAAAACATTTCCTGCACTCAGGACAGGAATACGGCTTCTCCCCCGTGTGAGATCTCTGATGTCTGGAAAGATGGGACTTATCTGAAAAACATTTCCCGCACTCAGGACAGGAAAAAGGCTTCTCCCCCGTGTGTGATCTCTGATGTGTGGAAAGATGGGACTTCACTGAAAAACATTTCCCGCACTCAGGACAGGAATACGGCTTCTCCCCCGTGTGAGATCTCTGATGTTTGGAAAGATTGGACTTCTCTGAAAAACATTTCCCGCACTCAGAACAGGAATACGGCTTCTCCCCCGTGTGTAATCTCTGATGTGTGTTACGACTGGACATCTGCGAAAAACATTTCCCGCACACAGAACAGGAAAAAGGCTTCTCCCCCGTGTGTGATCTCTGATGTGTGGAAAGACTGGTCTTCTCTGAAAAACATTTCCCGCACACAGAACAGGGATACGGCTTTTCCTCCGTGTGAGATCTCTGATGTGCGGAAAGACCGGACATCTGCGAAAAACATTTTCCGCACTCAGAACAAGAATACGGCTTCTCACCTGTGTGAGACCTCCGATGTATGTCAAGATGTGATTTACTTATAAAACATTTCCCGCACTCAGGACAGGAAAAAGGCTTCTCCCCCGTGTGAGATCTCTGATGTTTGGAAAGATTGGACTTCTTTGAAAAACATTTCCCGCACTCAAAACAGGAAAAAGGCTTCTCCCCCGTGTGTGATCTCTGATGTTTGGAAAGACTGGACTTCTCTGAAAAACATTTCCCGCACTCAGAACAGGAAAAAGGCATCTCCCCCGTGTGAGATCTCTGATGTATGGAAAGACTGGACTTCACTGAAAAACATTTCCCGCACTCAGGACAGGAATAAGGCTTCTCCCCCATGTGAGATCTCTGATGTGTGTAAAGATGGGACTTATCTGAAAAACATTTCCCACACTCAGGACAGGAAAAAGGCTTCTCCCCCGTGTGAGATCTCTGATGTGTGGAAAGATTGGACTTCACTGAAAAACATTTCCCGCACTCAGGACAGGAAAAAGGCTTCTCCCCCGTGTGAGATCTCTGATGTTTGGAAAGATCGGACTTCCGTGAAAAACATTTCCCGCACTCAGAACAGGAAAAAGGCTTCTCCCCCGTGTGAGATCTCTGATGTGTGGAAAGACTGTACTTATCTGAAAAACATTTTCCACACCCAGAACAAGAATACGGCTTCTCACCTGTGTGAGACCTCCGATGTCTGTCAAGATGTGATTTATCTTTAAAACATTTCCAGCACTCAGAACAGGAAAAAGGCTTCTCCCTCGTGTGAGATCTCTGATGTGTGGAAAGATTGGCATTCTCTGAAAAACATTTCCCGCACTCAGGACATGGAAACCTCTTATGTGTTGGAAAGACAGCACCGTCTCGCACAGTCTGAGGTTCCTCAGGATAAGAGGAATACGATGGTCCGGCACCGTCCTGCACAGTCTGAGGTTCCTCAGGATAAGAGGAATGCGATGGTCCATCTACACTGTGTGGTGCCGGAGGGACATTTGAGGTAGTCGGGTTTTCTCCTGGACAATACTGTGTGATGTCCTCATCTTCTACTTTACAGTCTGGAGACAAAGTGAGACAATCCTCTGAGGTTTTCCTCATCTCCCGTCCATCTACTAAAATAGAAATACAAAGATTATTACTAGACATCAGCTGATTGGTTCCCCTAAACCAGGACTCCGCCCACATCAGGCAGCTTTGTCTCTGAGGACCTTACAATTCCCCCCTCAAGGTAACTAGTAAATGGCTCCTCTGATCTCCTACCAGATCATTTCTTTATTCATGGACCTCAGTCAGAGAGTGAGGAAACGAGAACTGTCTTTTATAGGAGTGACAGTGATGAGGGGATTATAGGACGAGGGTCAGGAGTATGTAATGTACAACATAGAGTATATAGTGCAGGGGTCAGGAGTATGTAATGAACATGTAGCACCCTGGTGTTTAGGAAGGGAGACTAATAAATTGAGATCACCAGGTGGTATTTATCATTGCTTATTGTTAGGAGATCTACTGATTCCTCTCTAACTTTGGATTGCTGTACCTTTTCTGTTCTGTCACTAGGTGGCACTAGATAGACAAGGGTGTAGCAAGGTCGGATTATGAATGGATGGGGTGTCTCCACCAATTGGCAGGGGTTTCTTTGGTCCCTTGGCCTGCTGGGAAAGCCTATTTGGGGTGAGTCAGGTGATCGGGGTTCTGTGCCACCTGGACAGCTGTCTGGGTGGACGTGTGTTATGTCGCCCGGGTTCTTAGGCCAGAAGCCTGAGGCCTATCCAGGAGCAAGAGAAGCAGCGCAGGGTTGGGAGTACAGGATTGGATTCCAACTGAGAGTAAAAGGTTCAGCCGAACGGGGAATCAGTTGTGGTCGGAGGTGGAGGGGAAGCTGTCGCCACTAAGGGACCATCCACCTTGTTACCGGAGACTACAGTTAGTAAGCTGGAGCCAGTACCAGAGCAATCTTCTCACCAGCCTGGGACAGTGAAGAAGTGAGAAAGCTTCAGAAGGTGCCAAGCCAGGGGCCCAGCAGGATAGCGGGGGTGACGCCTGAGGAGCATCAGTAAGTGCCAAACCATGGGCCCAGCTGGATAGTGGGGGTGACGCTTGAGGAGCATCAGTAAGTGCCAAGCCAAGGGCCCAGCAGGATAGCGGGGGTGACGCTTGAAGATCATCAGTAAGTGCCAAGCCAGGGGCCCAGCAGGATAGCGGGGGTGACGCTTGAGGAATATACAGCGGGTTAGCTGTAGAAGAGCTCAGGAGATTCAGTGGCCACTGAATCTGGAAGTCCAGTGAGTAGGGAGGAGCCTAACACCTCCCGCTCGGTTTGCGGCAGAACAAGCAAATGGACCAAAAGTTTGTGCGAACATTCGAACACCGTTAAAGTTTATGGGGCCCGAACGTGAAAAATCTAAAGTGCCCGCAGGCTCTATATACTCTGAACAGCAGTATACAGGCGGTCCCCGGGTACAAACAAGACAGGGACTGGAGGTTTGTTCTTAAGTTGAATCTGTTTGTAATTTGGAACTGGTACATTTTATAAGTGTAACTCCAGCCAAAAAATCTATTTTTAAGCTTTTTGGGAAACATAGGGAAGGGTTATCACCCCTGTAACATTTGTTTTGCTGTCTGTGCCCCGTGTTCAGAAGATTTCACCTCACTTTCTGTCCCAATGACAATTGGATTTAGAAAATTTGGGGTTATTAGGGAAACAAGGATTGGTGATAAAGCATCAGTGGAGAGGAGACACCTTTTTCCCATATCAACTCTTACAGGAGAGAATTTCCCTTCCTAGGGGTAGATTTCCTCTCACTTCCTATTGTCTCCCTCCGTTTGTAAGTAGGAGTCGTTTGTAAGTCGGATGTTTGAAAGTAGGGGAAAATTGTGCCTTAGGTGTTGGTGGTACCGGAACACTGTAAGCCCTCACCGTTACTCTTGGTGGGTGCAGGAATGGGCCCTGCTGTGAAATATTAGATCAAAAATTGCAATTAACAGGGGCGTGTAAACAGGGGCAGAAAAATTGGGCCTTAGGCAGTGGTGGTAGTGCCCTGAAACAAAAATATTCTTAGAAGCTATCAACATGAACATTGAGGAGGAATAGGATAGTCACTCAGCATAATAGGATAGTCTCTCAGCATAGGCAGTCTTCAATGGATCCCACATCCATAGAAAAATCAATTTGGTTACATCAGCATCAGGTGTCTGTGGACAGGCGCACTCTGTGATCGGTTACAAAGCCTCCAGCAGCACTGAATGTGCGATCAGAAAGAACGCTGGATGCAGGATGGGCCAGTAGCTGAATTGCATATTGTGCAAGCTCTGGCCAGTGGACCATCCTCAAGACCCAGTAACCCAGAGGATTTTCTGTTGGAAAGGTCTCCAAGTCTGACCTTGCCCATAGATATTCCTGCACCATGTAATTCAGACACTGGCGACGGTTGCTGGAACTGATCAGACCTTGGGGCTGCGGACTGAAGAATTGTCTGAAGGCATCGGTCAGACGGCCACCTTCTCCACCGCTCTTTCTCTGACTGAACGAAGCCTCAGCAACACGTTGTCCAGCACAAACCTTTCTGCAAGGCCTCCCAAAGATGTTTCATCCTCTGCTCCCTCTGCAAAGGGTGGATAAATTCTGGGAAAGTTCCTGAAAACAGGGCACATGGGTCAAGTGTACATGTTGGAGGGCGGAGAGTAGGTTGGTGCCTACAACCATTCCTGGCTGAAGCTGGCGTGGCGTCAACCACCTCTGAGCCTGCCCCTGCAGAGCTGACAGAATCTCTGCCCCAGTATGCCTCCTGTCCCCTAAGCAGACCAACTTAAGCACCGCATGGCATCCTTTTGCCCGAGTGCTTGCGTAGCCCCTTAAACGTCTATGGAGCTTCGCTGGTTCAGGAGGACAAATCTGCAGAGGAAAAGGCCAAAAAGGAAGAAGAGGAGGGGGTGGAGGAGAGAGCCACCACTAGCATTTTAGAGGTGTGGTGGCAGAACAAGCTCCAACAATACTGCACCCTGTCCTGCATCCTTCCCAGCTGCCAGCAGTTACCCAGTGCACCGTGAAAGAAAGGTAACGTCCCTGTCCATGCCTGCTGGACCATGAGTCAGCGGTAATATGCACCTTACTGCTGACCGCCCTGTCCAACGAGGCCAAGACGTTGCCTTCCACATGCTGGTAGAGAATCGGAATGGTCTTCCGTGAAAAGAAATGGCGTTTGGGAACCTGCCACTGAGGTACCGCACATTCCACAAATTCACAAAAGGGGGCAGAGTCTACCAGCTGAAAAGGCAGCAGTTGCAGTGCAGATGCAGTAGCCAAGGTAGCATTCAGACGCTGAGCATGTGGATGGCTGGGATCAAATTTCTTTCCACGATTTAGCAACATGGGTAGGGAAATTTGCCTGCTACAATCGGATGTTGGTGTACTGCTAGCAGATTTCCCACAAGTACTTGGGACACCTAATTCTACACCTTCATTCCTCTCAGTGCAGGTTTCTGAGAGGACTGAAGGTATAGTGGGGTTGGAGATCCCAGCTGATGAGGAGCAAGGAGAGGTCCGCCTTGTTCTTTCATGTGGGCCTTTTAAGTGCTGTTGCCAACGGACTGCATGGGAGGTCGACATATGTCTGGTCAAGCATGTGGTGCCCAAGCGGCTGCTGTTTTGGCCACGCTTCAGACATATGTTACAAACCGCAACGGTGCGATCTGCTGCACGTGTCAAAAAAGGCCCACACCAAAGAACTTATCAAAATACGCGGGGAGTCAGCAGCGCCCTGCACATGCTTAGCTCTGTGGTGTGATGAAATAGGGTGGCTGCCCTTAAGCTGCAACCTGGAGGGCATTCTGCCTCATTGGAGATGTTCCTCCTCCTCCTCTCTTCTATCAGGCACCCAAGTAGAGTCAGTGACCTCATCATCCCCTCCCTCCTCATCACTGGAGCAAACTTGGCAGTATGATGCAGCTGGGGAAACATGACTGCCAGTTTCTTGTCCTTCTTGGGCACCCCCTCTCTCTAGGCTAACATTACTCCCTTCCTCAACCTGGGAACCATCATCAGAGCCTTTAGTTTATTAGAAAAAGTACGCCAGGAATGGCCTGCAGTCAGATATAGGCTTGGCTACACTGGATGCAGTGGAGATATATATATATATATATATATATTGTAGCAGAGCCTGGGAAAGTCCTGTTCGGGGTTTACACCTCTCCCAGGCTCCTCTCTTATACGTTCAGGGATCTCTGATCCAGTACAGGTGTTGGCCCTCTCCCCCAGGCCAATTTAAGCTCACCTGAGCAGACAGTCTTTGCTCTGCCCTGGGACACACAGATAGAGTTGGTCTGTGAGAGCAAGAAGGTTGGTAAACAAAACTGTTAAGCAATCTATGTGGAGGCTGACAAGCTGTAGGTTTGTTCAGCCTGGTAGTGAGGGCGTGCATATTGTATAGTTAGAGCCGGGACACGGATAGGCTTTTGTTTAATTACTTTTGTTTTTCTGCACACTGTACAGCACCTGTAAAAAGACTTTGTATATAGTACCAATAAACACCCCACTGTTTGTCACTTATATTATGGACTTGGTATCTGTGCCTGCTCATCCCAGGGAGCTTTTGCACCTGCTACCTATCCCCCAGCTTACATATGGTAGAGGCTGCGACCAGCAGTAGTAAGTTACTATTTAAAAGGCCAGTACCTAAAGTGACAACATGGAGGAAATCCTCAAACAAATGGTGTTATCCAATGCTGCACTGCAGCAAGCCAATGCTATTGCACAGGAGCAAACAAAGGCCCTGTACCAACAGATTAGTGCTGCACAAGAGGAATCGCAGTGGCAGATTGGTGCTGTACCGGAGAAATCGCAGAGGCTGTTTGAACAGCTTGCCACTGCTGCAGAAGCGGATAGGAAAACCCTGACTAAGGTTGCAGAAACGCTAGCACAGTGGGCACCTGCAGAAATCAAGGATATTGGAAGCAAGCCTTCAGCCATCCATGTGGCTCGCTTTCTGTCCAAGATGACTACGGATGATGATCCAGAGGCCTTCCTACTAACATTTGAACAGGCCGCTGAGAGGGAAGGTTGGCCTAAAACCAAGTGGGCAGGACTGATTGCCCCCTTACTGTCTGGTGAATCGCAGAAGGCCTACTATGATCTGGAGTCGGCAGAAACGGGAGACTATGAGAAGGTCAAGCAGGAAATTCTGGTGTGACTCGGTGTCACCTTGGCCGTTCGAGCACAGCGGGTCCACAGCTGGTTCTTCCAAGTTGAGAGGCCCCCAAGATCGCAGATGTTCGATCTAATCCACCTGGTGCGAAAATGGCTACAGCCGGAGTCCCTGTCTGCGCCACAAATAGTGGAGCGTGTGTTCATGGACCAGTTCCTGAGGTCACTGCCAATCCCCCTGCAGAAGTGGGTGAGTCAAGGAGACCCCAATTCGGCAGATAACCTGGTGGAACTCGTTGAGAGGTACTTTGCTGCTTAGAACCTGGTCACCACCCCAACAGCCGCACAGACTTTCCACCCAAAGCCACGGTCTCCCCAGGCAACTGGTAAGACTGTTTTAGGGGAAGTGGGTGGTAAGCATGGCAAGGAAGTAGGGGGGAGGATTTTTGGTGCCAGGACTGAAGTTTGGCCTCCCACACAAATGAAACCACTGCCTGTCAGCAAACCGAACTGGGGAAACATCAGGTGTTTTAATTGCCAAGAACTGGGACATGTTGCAGCAAACTGTCCATTGACTGATGAACCAATGCAGTGTGATCTGTCCATTAGAAGGCAGTCTATGTTTGCTGCTGTTTCATGTGCTGCAGCGCTAAATGTGGGGAAACACATGTGTCAAATGACTGTTAATAATAAGCCTATTACGGCCTTGCTGGACTCTGGAAGTCTAGTTACTTTGGTTACAGCTGAGTTGGTTGAAACTGTGAATCTTCATGAAATGGCGATTCCCGGGAGTATCCTATAGCCACTGTTCAGTTTAAAACTGGCTTAGGTACGGTGTCCCATGCGGTCGGACTTGTGCCCCACTTGGTGCATGAGGCCATCATTGGTAGGGACTTCCCAACGTTTTGGGAACTGTGGGATCGTCCCCGACCCGATCGCAGTACCTGAATCAGTCGCAGAGCCAGAACTCCTGGCTACTTCTGATATTGTGGGTTCAGGGGACTCATCTCGGGGCTCTCCGAGTTTTCCTTTCTCAGTTATGGCAGGAGAGCTGGAGGAGCCTGAGGAAGTCCTCACAACTAGTAGAGCCGGACAGCCGTCTGCTGACTCTGAGCCTACGTTGGAGTTTGCTGACCTTAATGTGCACAAGGAAAATGTTGGTACTGAGCAGAGAAAAGACCCTACCCTCACCAGGACCTGGGAAAATGTAATGGTGATTAATGATGTACCTGTTGAACCAGGGGACAGGCCCTGTTTTCCTTATTTCTTCAGCAATGAGGATTTACTGTATCGTGTATGTAAAATGAATGATGAAGTAGTTGAGCAGTTGATGGTCCCTAAGCCATACAGATGGGAGGTGTTGGAACTTGCTCATAGGCACTTGCTAGGAGGCCATTTAGGGGTTGAGAAAACCACTGAAAGAGTGTTGCGCAGGTTTTACTGGCCTGGGATACAGAAAAATATTGAGAATTATTGTCAATCCTGTCCTGTGTGTCAGATGTCAGCCCCGCAGCCCCATTTCCGAAGTCCTTTAGTGCCCTTGCCCATTATTGAAGTTCCCTTTGAAAGGATTGCCATGGACCTTGTGGGTCCGCTCCCCAAATCTGAATAAAGTGATTGATGAGCGCAAAATAGTGGTATAATAAAATAAAATAGCAGTGAAACGTCCAATTAGAGAAAATAACACTAATAAAATATGATCTCCAAAGTGATGCAAAAGTGTAACGAATAGTGCCAAGTAGGCACAATGGATCTACAAAATCCAATGTGTAAATGATACAAATAATGAAAAAATAATAAAAAAATGTGAAAAAAAACAATTGTGACAACAGTTCATATGTGACAGTTCATGAATCGCAGGAGTGAATGACAATTCCAAACGGTGACTGTGTATCCAAGCAGAGTGATGAAAGGATCCACATGAGCAGCTGAGCTCACAATGTGCTTACCTCACACACATGCAATGACAGCATGGTATCTCCACAGATGAAATCCGACACGAGAAACGAATCCTCCTCACCTCTCCTATAGTGACACAGGTCTGTGGATGGTAGAGACGGCGTCCTTCTGGTTATGTCTGCAACTCCGGACTTCACCAAAATGGAGGCTCCGTATGCAAGTGCGCTTAGGATGGTCCCAAAATAAACGGAAAGAATCTCCAATAGTGAAGTATTGTAAAACCGATTTAATGTCGTCCACAAAATAAAATAACAGGAGGTTCAGCTAAACAGAGCCTGAACCAAAACAGACAGCGAGAACGGCTGTGTGATCGGGTAGGTGCGTCACTTCCGGTCACGTCTTTCGATGCCTAGGCATCGAAAGACGTGACCGGAAGTGACGCACCTACCCGATCACACAGCCGTTCTCGCTGTCTGTTTTGGTTCAGGCTCTGTTTAGCTGAACCTCCTGTTATTTTATTTTGTGGACGACATTAAATCGGTTTTACAATACTTCACTATTGGAGATTCTTTCCGTTTATTTTGGGACCATCCTAAGCGCACTTGCATACGGAGCCTCCATTTTGGTGAAGTCCGGAGTTGCAGACATAACCAGAAGGACGCCGTCTCTACCATCCACAGACCTGTGTCACTATAGGAGAGGTGAGGAGGATTCGTTTCTCGTGTCGGATTTCATCTGTGGAGATACCATGCTGTCATTGCATGTGTGTGAGGTAAGCACATTGTGAGCTCAGCTGCTCATGTGGATCCTTTCATCACTCTGCTTGGATACACAGTCACCGTTTGGAATTGTCATTCACTCCTGCGATTCATGAACTGTCACATATGAACTGTTGTCACAATTGGTTTTTTTCACATTTTTTTATTATTTTTTCATTATTTGTATCATTTACACATTGGATTTTGTAGATCCATTGTGCCTACTTGGCACTATTCGTTACACTTTTGCATCACTTTGGAGATCATATTTTATTAGTGTTATTTTCTCTAATTGGACGTTTCACTGCTATTTTATTTTATTATACCACTATTTTGCGCTCATCAATCACTTTATTCATATTATTCATTTGTTGTTATTGCAATTTTAGATTTGAGCAGCATTAAGTTTATTGTATCATTCTTAGTACTTCATTTTCCACCCTGCACATTTGGGCACTGCTAGCGCTTTAGTTTCCCCTTTATATATACGCTCCCCAAATCTGCCCGTGGTCATCAGCATATCCTCGTGATTATGGATTACGTTACCCGTTACCCTGAGGCCGTTCCCTTACGTGCCGCGTCTGCTAAAAACATTGCAAAGAGCTGTTTATGGTGTTCAGTCGGGTTGGCATCCCTAAAGAAATCCTTACAGACCAGGGTACCCCGTTTATGTCACGAATGACTAGGGAGCTGTGCAAGTTATTTAAGGTGACGCAGTTGCGAACCTCGGTGTATCATCCTCAAATGGATGGCTTGGTGGAATGCTTCAATAAGACATTAAAGAGTATGTTAAAGAAGGTTGTGGACAAGGATGGGAGAAACTGGGACTTTCTGATACCGTACTTGATGTTCGCCATCAGGGAGGTTCCCCAGTCCTCTACGGGGTACTCTCCATTTGAGCCGCTTTATGGGAGACACCCTCGGGGACTCTTAGACATAGCCAAAGGAACTTGGGAGGGGGAACAGACACCCCACAAAAGTGTCATTGAGCATATCGCTCAAATGCAGGAGGATTGCAGCAATCATGCCGGTGGTAAAGGAACACTTACTGCAGGCCCAAGCAGCCCAACAGAGAATATACAACAGGGGGGCCCAACTCCGTGTTTTCTCACCTGGTGACAGGGTCCTCGTATTGGTCCCCACTGTTGAGAGCAAGTTCCTGGCTAAGTGGCAGGGTCCCTTTGAAGTAATTGAAAAAGTTGGGGAGGTCAATTACAAGGTGTATCAACCGGGTAGAAGGAAGCCCGAACAAATTTACCACATAAATCTGTTAAAGCCCTGGAAGGATAGACTGGCATTGACTGCGAGGTCCCTCCCTGTAACGCCTAAAGGTAATGAGTCCCCTCTGATCCCTGAGGTCACGATTCCAGACACCCTGTCATATTCCCAAAAACAGGAAGCTAGAGAGTTCCTGATGAGGAATAGAGAAGTTTTCAGAGTTGCCTGGCACGACCTCAGCAGTTCAGCATGATATTGTTACTGAACCAGGGGTCCGTGTCAAGCTCAAGCCGTACCAAATTCCAGAAGCGAGGAGAAAGGACATCAGTGATGAAGTTAGAAGGATGTTGAAGCTAGATGTCATTGAGGAATCTAATAGTGACTGGTCTAGCCCCATTGTGTTAGTCCCAAAACTGGATGGCACTTGGAGGTTCTGCAATGACTTTAGGAAGCTTAATGCAGTGACAAAGTTTGACACGTACCCAATGCCCAGAGTAGACGAACTTATAGACCGACTTGGCAAAGCTCGCTATCTGACCACTTTGGACTTGACAAAAGGGTATTGGCAAATACCCCTGACTGCTAGCGCCAAAGAGAAGACTGCATTTGTAACCCCGGAGGGATCCTTTCAATATAAGAGGATGCCTTTTGGGTTGCAAAATGCCCCTGCAACGTTTCAGAGGGCTATGGACAGGACCCTAAGGCCTCACCGACAGTATGCAGCAGCCTATCTAGATGACATAGTGCTACATAGCACTGACTGGGAGTCTCACTTGCCCCGTGTCCAGGCTGTCCTTGATTCCCTCTTCAACAAAGGATTCACGGCAAATCCCAAAAAATGTGGCATCGGTCTAGAGGAAGCTAAGTATTTGGGCTACACTATTGGCCGTGGTGTCATAAAGCCCCAGGTGAATAAAATAGAAGCCATCCAGGAGTGGCCACGTCCTGCAAATAAAAAGCAGGTCAGGGCTTTTCTTGGCATTGCGGGGTATTATAGAAGGTTTATCCCAAATTTTGCAACTATAGCTGCCCCACTGACAGACCTTACGAAAGGGAAAGACTCCGTAATGGTGAAATGGTCCCCAGTAGCGGAAGAATCTTTCCAAGTCCTGAAAAAAGCTCTTTGTGCACAGCCAGTGCTATACTCCCCCGATTTCACCAAAGACTTTTTGGTTCAAACGGATGCCTCTGATGTAGGTGTCGGGGCAGTACTATCACAGGTACACAATGGGGAAGAACACCCTGTCGTGTACCTAAGCAGAAAGCTTAATGACCATGAGAAAAAATATGCAGTCATTGAAAAGGAGTGTTTAGCCATAAAGTGGGCCGTGGATGCACTCAGGTACTACTTGTTGGGGCGCCAGTTTGAGTTGATAACTGACCATGCTCCCCTGAAATGGAAGGCCCAAAAGAAGGTGACGAATAGACGGGTAAACCGGTGGTTTTTGGCCCTACAGGATTACTCCTTCACGGTAAAACACAGGCCGGGTGTGGAGATGGGGAATGTAGATGCCCTGTCCCGTGTTCACTCCTGTTGGGCTACAGGTGTTCCAACCCTGGGGTTGAAACAAGGGGGGAGGATGTGTAGCAGAGCGTCCCAGAGAGAGCCTGGAAAAGTCCTGTTCGGGGTTTACACCTCTCCCAGGCTCCTCTCTTATACGTTCAGGGATCTCTGATCCAGTACAGGTGTTGGCCCTCTCCCCCAGGCCAATTTAAGCTCACCTGAGCAGACACCCTTTGTTCTGCCCTGGGACACACAGATAGAGTTGGTCTGTGAGAGCAAGAAGGTTGGTAAACAAAACTGTTAAGCAATCGATGTGGAGGCTGACAAGCTGTAGGTTTGTTCAGCCTGGTAGTGAGGGCGTCCATATTGTATAGTTAGAGCCGGGACACGGCTAGGCTTTTGTTTAATTACTTTTGTTTTGTTTTTCTGCACACTGTACAGCACCTGTAAAAAGACTTTGTATATAGTACCAATAAACACCCCACTGTTTGTCACTTATATTATGGACTTGGTATCTGTGCCTGCTCATCCCAGGGAGTGTTTGTACCTGCTACCTATCCCCCAGCTTACAATATATATATATATATATATATATATAAGAAGGCCAGTATGGTGGCCTGAGTTTATGGGAGGAGCCCGGAGGGTATTTAAGCAGCCCACTCACACATGCTCTTTGTCGGTTCAGTGTGCAGTACTACACGTCACTGGGCCGACTCTTCCCAGCTCACCTCATGTCCGTGAGTCTGCGCATTCAATCGCATTCGACATCGCAAGCGCTTTGCGGCTTCTCCCTTCATGGTCTTCGCCGGCGGTTCCCGCTTACTGTCGCAGGTAGGATTCAAACCTTTTCGTATCATGTGCAATCTTGCAATTCGTTATGCTTCCTATCCTGCATCCCTTTTGGGAAAAAATCTGCTTCTGAGTTACTTTTGCTTATGTTTCAACATCATTCGGCTCAGGCGTAGTACATTTGTAACTTCCTTCTGCCAAACATACGATTCATTTGTAAATCCATTTGGAGATTGACATGTGTTTGTATGGGTTCTTTGGCAGATTGAGGTGGTAATTGGACTCACATGGTGCCTTGTCTGCACTTGATTAGCCTGGGGGGATGGGTGGTTGGTAGGTGTTCGGTTTCAAAGCAAGGGGTAGCATACACTCTACAACCAATTCATATCAGATTCGTTCAATACTCCTTACTATCAATTCGTATCGGATTCATTACATGCATTTTACAACCATTTTGTATCAGATACATTGCATACTTTCTACCGTGGTCCTTCATTGTTTCCCCCCATGTCGTGTGTTTTAGTTCCCACAGCGGAACTTACGAATTGCTTGTACACGGCTCTTCTCTCTCATTTATTTACCAAAGTTATTGCCTGTGCGTCATGCATGGCGCCACACCACACTCTTCGGATGTGTTGCACATCCACTCCAGTCCAAAGCAAACCCAGTCGCACGTTCACTGTCCCAGGTAGGATTCGTTAGCTTGTTTGTCATGTCAAATTCGTGGCCACTCATGGTGTCACCTGTACCATATGTTTGGTTCCCGCAGTGGAGCTTACAAAGCATTGATACGCACTTCTAGTGTTCTATTTTCTACACCCGGCATCACGCTACACGTTCCCGACATGTTTCACTCCAGCCACAGTCCGCCGCAAACTCACTCGCATGGCCCACTGTCGCAAGTAAGATTTGTTATTACATTCTTTATGTCTTATCAATTTGCTACCATTCGTTGTCTCCCATATCGTTCATTAGTGGCCCCTGCGGAACCTACGATTCAAACAGGCGTTGTCCTTCTACCTTATACTGCTTGCTTAAGGTACAAACAAACCAGGTGTTTCTATCCTTTCTCAGTAACCCAATTCTTATTGATTGAGACCTTGCAACCATGCAAATCATCTCAGCAGTCTGATACCCTTGCTGAGACCCTTGCAACACATGACCCTTACAAAATGCAAAAAAAAAACAAAAAAAAACGCAAAAATGAAAAAAAATATATAGAAAAAAAAAATAAAACAATTGCCGCCACGTAATCTCAGCCCAGCAACCTGACACCTGTTGAGACCGTTGCAACTACGCAAAATTCGTCTCCACAGCCTGACACCCTTGTTGAAACCCTTGCAAACGCAATACCGTCTCAGCAGCCCCACACTCATCGAGACTTGCAACCACACAAAATCGTCTCAGCAGTCTGACACCCTTGTTAAGACCCTTGCAACACATGACCCTTACAAAAAATATATAAAAAAAAAAAAAAAAAAAAAATAAAGTGCAGAAAAAAAAACATTGCCACCACACAATCTCAGCCCCACAACCTGACTCCTGTTGAGACCGTTGCAACAACGCAAAATTCGTGTCCGCAGCCTGACACCCTTGTTGAGACCCTTGCAAACGCAATACCGTTTTAGCAGCCCCACACTCATGGAGACTCTTGCAAGCACACAATTGTCTCAGCAGCCTGACACCCTTGTTAAGACCCTTGCAAACGCAATACCGTCTCAGCAGCCCCACACTCATGGAGACTCTTGCAAGCACACAAAATTGTCTCAGCAGCCTGACACCCTTGTTAAGACCCTTGCAACACATGACCCTTACAAAACGCAAAGAAAAAAAAAAAAAAAAAAAAAAAAAAAGCAAAAAGAAATATAAAAAGTGGAGAAAAAAAAAAGAAAAAAAAATGAAAAATTGTCACCACACAATCTCGGCCCAGCAACCTGACACCTGTTGAGACCATTGCAACCATGCAAAATCGTCTCAGCAGCCTCACACCATTGTTGAGACCCTTGCAAACGCAATACCGTCTCAGCAGCCCTACACTCATCAAGACTCTTGCAACCACGCAATACCGTCTCAGCAGCCCTACACTCATCAAGACTCTTGCAACCACGCAATACCGTCTCAGCAGCCTCACACCATTGTTGAGACCCTTGCAAACGCAATACCGTCTCAGCAGCCCTACACTCATCAAGACTCTTGCAACCACGCAATACCGTCTCAGCAGCCTCACACCATAGTTCAGACCCTTGCAAATGCAATACCGTCTCAGCAGCCCCACACTCATCAAGACTCTTGCAACCACGCAATACCGTCTCAGCAGCCTCACACCATCGTTGAGAGCCTTGCAAACGCAATACCGTCTCAGCAGCCCCACACCGTAGTTCAGACCCTTGCAAATGCAATACCGTCTCAGCAGCGCCAAACTCATTGAGACCTTTTGCAACCACGCAATATCGTCTCAGCAAACCAGACTGAGACCCTTGCAACCACGCAATATCGTCTCAGCAGCCTCACACCATTGTTGAGACCCTTGCGAACGCAATACCGTCTCAGCAGCCCCACACTCATCGAGACCCTTGCAACCACGCAATACCGTCTCAGCAGCCTCACACCATAGTTCAGACCCTTGCAAATGCAATACCGTCTCAGCAGCCCCACACTCATCAAGACTCTTGCAACCACGCAATACCGTCTCAGCAGCCTCACACCATTGTTGAGACCCTTGCAACGCAATACCGTCTCAGCAGCCCCACACTCATCGAGACCCTTGCAACCACGCAATACAGTCTCAGCAGCCTCACACCGTAGTTCAGACCCTTGCAAATGCAATACCGTCTCAGCAGCGCCACACTTATCGAGACCTTTTGCAACCACGCAATATCGTCTCAGCAAACCAGACTGAGACCCTTGCAATGCCGTCTCAAAACAAACCTTAATACTCAAGGCCCCTGCAACCACACAATATCGTCCCAGCAACCTGACACTCACTGACACCCTTGCAACCGCACAATATTGTCTGCAGTAGTATAAAACACTTTGCGGCAGGCACCTACGTGCAAACCCGAATACAAACTAAACTTGCAAACACACCTCAGTGACAAATGATCAGCCACACAGACACACAGTGGCGCCCAGTTGGCCGTTCGTCTTCAGTGGCGCGCGGGCCGCTCATCTTTTCTCTGTGTTTTTTCCCTGCGGTTGGTTCAGGTTTTCATCCAGCGAGTGCACGTTGGCCTGCAAGTGCACGTTGGCCTGCGAGTGCATGTATATCGTCTTGTTGAGCACCTGTGTATTGTCTTGATTTTCTCACACCAATGCAAGATCCAGTCCAAGTTCTCAAACTAGACCAAGCATCAGTAGCAGACTTAGCTATGTGGGACAACTTCCCCACCTGATAGAACAGCATTTCAATCTTCATCCTGGCAGTGTCAGCCGAGCCACCAAAGGCTTTTGCAGCCATTTTTAGGCCGCCACTGGTTCTCCAAAAATTGGCCCCCAGAAATTCTCTTAAATTTTTTCACCCAGTCTTCATCACACCTCGTGCTGCACCCCATCGTGGCAGCTGCCCAGGTCTGGGACCACACTTGAACAGGACAGACACTGTTCTTCACCACAGACAATCAGGCCACAGCCGACATCATCAATTAAGGTAGATCTAAGTCACTCCCCATCACTTCCTGCACAGGCTCGCGCAGCTGTCACTCCGTCACCAGTTAATATCTTATGTAGACCTTTTCCAGGCAAATGCAAAAAGCAGCTGATGCGCTTTCCTATTCCAACCTTGGAATGGATGTTTTTCCAGCAAGAGCCTGGAGCCGACCCAACAACTATCCCTGTCCCACCATGGACATTGCTGACGATGGACTGAAGTCACATCTCACCAACGCAATCCAACTTATTAACCACTCCTTGGAACGCAACACACTGAAGGCCTATCGCACTGCTTGGAACACTAATCGCAAATTTTTGGCCCCTTGACCCGAAGCAGCAGGTGGCCACATCATAGCCTTCATATCGTATTGCCACATGCAGCTGACCATTTCTCAATACTATCACGCCATATCTAGATGGCATCCAGCATTTCCTGTCGCTGCAGGACCCCAGTAAACAGTCAGTATTCTCGAGCCCATGCAGTCAAGTCCCTCCTACAGGGCATACAGAAGCACCAACCTGTAGTCAGTGGCAAGTGCCTACCTTTCAAGAGTCCCCTCTTTAGGGACATGTCTAAAATCCTTACTCGTTCCCTGTTTAGGGCTTTGCCCAGACTAGTCACCCGAACAGCCATCTACCAGGCCTTCTACGGTTCCCTACAACCTAGTGAATTTAGTCAGCGGCTCCGGCAGTCACACACTGCTCCGACGCCACCCGACTCGCTTTCAAACCACTACACTCTCACAGTCTGCAAACGCAACAAACCAGCCCCTGGGGTTGACATCAACCTGTTTCAGACTGACAACGCCTGATGCCCAGTGACGGTGCTCGACCCACTACTGCTCCATCTACCCAGCCAATCTGATGGTAGCTCGTTGCTACCCTTTCTAAACCAGCTCCCTGAGTGTCAGCCAGTGTGTCAAGCATGTCAGAATCCTCCTAAGTAACTTGGGCTTCAAACCCCAGTCAGTTCTCTGGACATTCTTTGGAGCAGCCTCAGTTGCCTCCCAACAGGGAGTACCAGACTACGTAATCAAGATACCTGGCTGATGGAAGTCTCCTTGTTTTGCCACATACATCCCTAATCCTCATGAAGGAATGGCACAAGCCTTTACCAAGCTGGCTAAATAAATACAAGAAATCAATATAAACTATTTCCCTATCTGAGTCTTTTGCCCCCTTTTCTTGGCATACTGACCAGACCACCAAGCCACACTTCAGGTCTATTTATGTTGCAAGTCTTGTCGCGTGTTTATGTGATCCACATCTCTCTCGGTCAGAGGGTAATGACCATAAATAAGAAGGCCAGTATGGTGGCCTGAGTTTATGGGAGGAGCCCGGAGGGTATTTAAGCAGCCCACTCACACATGCTCTTTGTCGGTTCAGTGTGCAGTACTACACGTCACTGGGCCGACTCTTCCCAGCTCACCTCATGTCCGTGAGTCTGCGCATTCAATCGCATTCGACACCCTCCCGCCCTTCCCTTTTTCAGGGCACTTCTCAGCATATCCTTCTTCAATTAACTACCCATTACTTACCTTGGGTATGCCCCCTTTTCTTGGCATACTGACCAGACCACCAAGCCACACTTCAGGTCTATTTATGTTGTAAGTCTTGTCGCGTGTTTATGTGATCCACATCTCTCTCGGTCAGAGGGTAACGACCATAAATATATATATATGTGTAGGAGACTGTGTGTGTGTGTGTATATATATATTAAATGCACTGCAGCTAACTGAATCACCTGCCTGCTCAATCTAAATGACACTCTGTCTCTGTCCACGCCATCAACACACTACACAGGGCCGACGTGCACTTAGTCCCCCTGAGCCATAATTGGCCAAAGGCAGCCTGCTTTGGCCAATTATGGCTCTCTTTGAATGACTGTGCTGGGATTGGCCAAAGTATGCGGGTCATAGTGCATGCTTTGGCCAATCATCATACAGCAATGCGGTGCATTATGGTGCGTGACGCGGCGCTCGTATATGGTGCGAACGCCCCATAATGTTTGTTTTTCGATGAACGGGCGAACAGCCAATGTTAGGGTGGAACTCATGTTCAACCCGAACATAAAGCTCATCCCTACTAGTGAGAGACCGGGAGCTCAGGGAGAGAAGATCTGCAGTGAGAGACTGTGTGAGAAGAAGAGAACTATTCTGTGTTACCAAGAGTTATGTAGAACTAGCGTTAGTGACTGTAACAAGATTTGTTACCATAGGAGACAGCGGTCCTACCTATACAGAAGTGGTGTCCGGCTGGAGGCCTTCCACTGTATAGCAGTCTACCTATAGAAGTCTCAGGCCCCGTACACACGACCGAGTTTCTCGGCAGAATTCAGCCAGAAACTCGGTCGGAGCTGAATTCTGCCGAGAAACCCGGCCGTGTGTACACTTTCGGCCGAGGAAGCCAACGAGGACCTCGGCGAGGAAATAGAGAACATGTTCTCTATTTCCTCGTTGTTCAATGGGAAATTTTGGCTCGCCGAGGTCCTCGGCGGCTTCACAAGGAACTCGACGGACAAAACGATGTGTTTTGCCTGTCGAGTTCCTCGGACGTGTGTACGGGGCCTAAGAGTCTGCCAATTGTCATTGCATCTACTCAAATGTGTCCTGGCCCTAAACCGGCTCTCCAACCGTTCTTGTTCAGAGATAATAAAGAGTATATAGTGCAGGGGTCAGGAGTATGTAATGTACAACATAGAGTATATAGTGCAGGGGTCAGGAGTATGTAATGTACAACATAGAGTATATAGTGCAGGGGTCAGGAGTATGTAATGTACAACATAGAGTATATAGTGCAGGGGTCAGGAGTATGTAATGTACAACATAGAGTATATAGTGATGGGTCAGGAGTATGTAATGTACAACAGAGTATATAGTGCAGGGGTCAGGACTCATGATATTGATATTCAGTAATCAGTGGCGGATGAAATGTTTACATGAGACAAGTTGCAGAGATCCCACACCGCTGCCTCCCATCTCCTGAGACTGCACTCAGTGTCTTGGGTCTGAGACTATACAGACATATCCCTCCACCCGGCACAGCCAGCAAATAACAGAGCAAGTAACCCGGGAGAATTGTTCTGTCAGAGATCTCACTAGACCCGGGCATGGGGCAGAAGACCCAAGGTACATACCCCAGGTGTCTAGGTCAAGCAAACCCTATGGTGAAAATCAACATTTTGCTGCCAGCTGAACCCCAGAATCTCCATAAATCCAGTCTAGAGACAAAAATTGTGTCTGCAGCACAGAGAAGGAAGATTATCCGAGAGAAATACAGGAATACAGGATGGGGAACACAGCTCAGGAAAGTGACCAGGGGATTACAGGCTGATATCACCCAGTCCCCGCCCTACTCTGGACCAATCAGTGAGCAGTATGGGTGGAGGAATGGATTTAGTGGTAATGACCCACCTGTGCTGATCTCTGTAGGAGTGTCCTCCTCTATAAATGTCCCCGTTATTCCATCCTCCTCCATAGACTGCTGATCATCCCTCACATACGTCTCTTCTTCTTCTGATTTCACCTCAAATTCTATATCGATTGGATCTCCACTCTAAACCAAGAGAATGAGAGAGAATATCATCTGTAAGATATAAACTTACATACAAAATCCACACATCATCTCCACCAGTCCATGTTCTAGATGCTCCGCCCCACCGACCTTGTAACAGTGGGGGATGGTGTGACCGTCCTGTGTGGAATCCCGGGAATACAGAGGACGGGGACATCTCTCTGGTGGGTTCCTGGTATTAAGTGGCTCCATCATATCCTTGTGTCCTTCTGAAAACTCCTCCATCACTCCATACTCCTCATACTCCTCATCCTCCTCTTTATACTCTTCTTTAATAACAATATTATAATCCCTGAGGTTTCCACTCTGAATATAGAATAAAACATTCATTATAATAAACATGTTTGTGTATAAATCATAACCACCAATAATTGTTCCTCATCTACCTGATGATGGTGGGGGATGGTGTGTTCTTCCTCCATCACCCCATCCTCATCATCCTCCTCTTTTACCTCTTCTTTAACCTCAACTTTAGGATCTCTCAGGTTTCCACTCTGAATATAGAATAAAAATGAAATCAATGGTAACAATGCAGATACAGATCCTAATGATACTATCAGTGATTGTTCCTCAACTACCTGATGATGGTGGGGGATGGTGTGACCTTCCTGTGTGGAATCCAGGGAATACAGAGGACGGGGACATCTCTCTGGTGGGTTCCCATTACTGGATCCATCTGTAGGAAACACACACACTGACTGAATACATTGTTTCTATGTGTTTATCAGATGATGGGGGATCTAGGTGGAGCCTCCGTACTGCTCTCTCCTTTACAATAAAGTCTCCTCTTACCCGGTGATGTGAGGGGCGGCTGATTGTCCATCATGACGTCCTTGTAGAGATCCTTGTGTCCTTCTAAATACTCCTACATAGGGAAATAGACAGTGACATCACCCGATACTTACAAAGATAAAGTCATCATCCAGACACATCCCTTGTGTTGAACCTTCACAGACATCAGGAATAGTTATTTCCTCCTCCATAAAGATTATAAAATCAAAATCAACTATCATAAGTAAGGATGAGCTCCGGCGTGTTCGCATTGAACACGTGCGGAGCCCGCCAGGAAGTCGGCACCCGCGCTGCGCTAATCACAGCCAGGCAGACATTTCCCGATCTCTGCAGCCGAGCATCAGGAAATGATTAGCGCAGCGCGGGTGCCGACTTCCTGGCGGGCTCCGCACGTGTTCAATGCAAACACGCCGGAGCTCATTCTTAATCATAAGTCCACCTCTAAAAAAAAAAAAAAACCCAACCCGTATTATCGTATAATCTGTTAGTATAAACTGAAATGAAGAGAATGTTCCAGCCCTGTAAGTGGGGGAATGTTCTGACCCTGAAGGGGTTAATCTAGGTTTCCACACTATATATGTGTGTATCATCATCTGCTGGAGATAAAAGACGTCACAGTGACTATGGAGGAAGAGGACGGACATGACGGGGTTACTGGGTGTAAATAGAAGATAAGATCTTATTACCTCCTCTGCTGCTGATTCCAAAGATGTCTCCTCACTACTTCCTCCCGACTCACCTCTCACCTGAAACTTCCTGTCTGTCTCTGACATCACTTCCTGTCTTCCATAGAGACTTCTACTCTCTATGGTAGAAGTGAGATCACCATCTTGTGGAGATCAGAGGAACTGCAGCCCAGAGAAACGTCTCATAGGTGTCCTTTTATGAAAGTGCGGTAAAATACCGCTATTCAGTTCTCAGGCATTCTCAGGGGAGATCGCTCTCCTCTGAGTGCCTGTTTATGAAGCTTTGTAGATCGATTCTCATGTTGAGATGAGGAGCGATCTACAAAAGGCTGGAAACTCCTGAGAACTGCTTCTCTCACTGTAATCTCGCGTGATGTAGCGGGATTACAGTATGAGGAAGTGAAAAATACAAAAGCTGAACACGAATCAGCACACATTATACACCACATATTAATAACATAATAAAGTTACATTCCCACCAAACAATATACATTAACCTAATTATTAAAAAACATTGTTTTTATCAATATTTAAAGATCATACATGTGCCTATTTACATGTGAATGGTGTATAGTAAATGAATGGAATCCCACATATGTAATGCAGCTATACACCATTCATATCAATGAAAAATACATTTATAATCATTACATTTTTATAAAGTATACAAATATAAACCCTGTATAACTGTAATAGAACAGTCCATGGGTAAAACCATATTTTAGGGTTTACTATTTTTTTTTACTAATAAATAAAAAATTATATTGTTATATGGTTACATGATCTTGTGGCAGAGGACTGTGTGATGACTCGACGACACTCATCAAGTCTGTGGCAGAGACTTTGAACGAGCTTCGCACCGGCTGCTAGGTCAGTGAGAGAGGCCTATCCGGTTGTTGCTGAATCCAGTGTGGAACCGATTTGTCCTCTGGATCTAAGACTGTACCCGTGATCCACAAGCAAGGTACCTGAATCTCCCCTATCCCTCCACCCCTCTGTTGAACCTTGTTTAATAAAACCCTTGAAGAAAAAGAAATGAAGTGTTGGTGCGGACATTTGTGAATAACTCTTCAAGAGGGACCCCTGGGACGAGTGTGGTGAACAGTAAGGTAATGGCAGGCCCAAATCTAAACCAGCAGCTCCTTCGGGGGAAGTGCTACATATAGAAGAGGTTGGGGGTCCCGAGTAGTCATAGAAAGGCCCAGCACCCCAATAGTAGAGGAGGAGGTGGTCTGGTGACATGGAGAAGAAGACTCCGGTCAGTCTCTGGATCTCCATCATTGGAAACATGGTGAGACAACAAATACAGCGGGATGGTGGAGGAGATGTTGGTGTCAGTGTGGAAATGGACAGAACACGGGATGATGACACTGAAAGAACAATACGGCTTCATTCTACGATATGTCAAGGAGAGAACCGTACAGGAGAGACTTTTCTCTCTAATTATTGTCAGTAGAAGACCCTGACCTCTGTATATGATATACTCCTGACCCCTGTATATGATATACTCCTGACCCCTGTATATGACATACTCCTGACCTTTGTATATGATATACTCCTGACCCCTGTATATGACATACTCCTGACCACTGTATATGATATACTCCTGACCCCTGTATATGATATACTCCTGACCTCTGTATATGATATACTCCTGACCTCTGTATATGACATACTCCTGACCCCTGTGTATGATATACTCCTGACCTCTGTATATGATATACTCCTGATCACTGTATATGATATACTCCTGACCTCTGTATATGATATACTCCTGACCACTGTATATGATATACTCCTGACCCCTGTATATGATATATTCCTGACCACTGTATATGATATACTCCTGACCTTTGTATATAATATACTCCTGATCACTGTATATGATATACTCCTGACCTCTGTATATGATATACTCCTGACCCCTGTATATGATATACTCCTGACCTCTGTATATTATATACTCCTGACCACTGCACTCTAGGCCCATTATTCAGGGTTAACTTTTAACCACTTCCCACCCGGCCTATAGCAAAATGACGGCCGGGAAGTGGTTCAGTTATCCTGACAGCCCATTATATGATGTCCAGCAGAATAAGCTGCGATCGCCTGCCATACGGGGCACACAGCCCGGTGATCTCTGTTGTGGTGTGTCAGTCTGACAGGCCGCAACACCGATCTCGATAAAGGGCCTCTAATGAAGGCTCTTTACCACATGATCAGCTGTGTCCAATCACGGCTGATCACAGCGTCAACAGAAAGAGCCGTTTATTGACTTTTCCTCACTCGCATCTGACAGACGAGAGTAGAGGAGAGCCAATCGGCTGCTCTCCTGACAGGGGGGTCTGTGCTGATTGTTTATCAGTGCAGCCCCCCACCCAGGACCACCAAGGATGCCTACCAGGTATGGTACCCTGGACCACCAAGGATATGCCAATCAGTGCCACTCATATATACCCTTCAGTGCCCATCAGTGTTGCCTATCTGTGCCCATTGTCAGTGCCCACCAGTGCCATCTCATCAGTGAAGGAGAAAACATACTCATTTACAAAATTTTATTACAGAAACAAAGATTGTTTTTTTGTTATTATTATTAATTCATTACGTTCCATTCGTTTAGATGCAGCATTTGTTATTTCGGGTAATTCGTAACTTCGGATAAATTCGTATTCATTATGTTCACTAACAGCTAAATTACGAGGAACACCTTAACAATAACCACAATTTTATTCTCCAGGGCCTCTGCTATCAGATAATATATGTTTGGGGGTTTTATCTAATCTTCAGGCCCAAAATAATGCAAAACATCTGACAGTGAAAGGGTTAATGTGAGCTAGATGGGATCACTCTGCTGTGCTCACACATTAGAGCTCCCCCTAGCTGCAGCCTGGTAATAACATTGCTAGGAGGTCTATTCATTTATCTGCTCCATACTTCCCATCTTTATATAAACGTCTCCTGACATTTAGGGGTCTATTCATAAAATATGTGCATAGCAATTCCCCCGGGGAAAGTCCATGTACATTCCTTCTGTGTGAATGGGGGAAAGATGAATGTTATTAGGATATTTGCTGTGCTGGTCGAACGGTTTCCATTCATTTAAAATGGAAATGATTGCATTTGGCCACTAGATGGAGATCATTTCTATGGTACTTAGCGCCATCTAATGGCCAAATGTGGTGTAACGGAACCCCAAATGGGACAGGAGTTAAAGCCGTTTAAGATATTCCATTCCGAACCCAAGACAGCTATCGAAACTCCACAATCCGGCAAACACGACCCATACGGATTCTCCCAGAAATGAGATACAGTTATGTTTGAGGTTCAAAACGAATAGACTCTTTAATGAGAAAATCAGACTCTTTTATACAGTTAGTAACCAAAAATGAACAATGACTAATTGAGCTAATTAACTACAGCTGATAAGTCATAACATCTGACCTTTAGACTGTCTGTTTAACTGACAATACACATGTATCATCAATAGAACTTCACACAATACAGGGTCAATTAGCACAACACAATGACAGGTTCTTTCAGGGCCATCCTAGTTTCCTTTACATGACAACAGACGACATTAACACCCAACGGTCGGTGTTCCCACATTGAATGAGTCACTCTTTCAATTAACCTGTTGAGTTCAGAATCAACAACCTGTAAATAGTTCTTACAGATATCCTGGAATATATTGTGGATTACAGACCCATGTTAAAGCAATCCAAGATATGTCCATTATTTCCTGGCTCATACTTTGCAAGAGCTTCTGGATTCCACGGGCCCTCCCGTTACATGTGGTATTTTTAGGTGTACAATTGATTTTTCATATATGTGATTGATTGATTCATACATATTTATGTTTTCTATACATTTTTAATACATACAAAAACAATTAAGTGGCGCTGGAAAATGATGATGTTGGAAATGTTATGACAAAGTAAATCTTATAACAATGTGAACAAATAAAAAGTCCATATATAATATATCAAAAAGCAGTGAGTCGCTGAAAAGATGCACCGCCGGTGAATGATCTCCTATGATGGACGTTTATGAACACCACAGAGAAATGAAAATGGATAAATATGTGAGGAAATAACCACCACCGGGAGGGGAGGCTTACCGGAAATATTGAACCCTAATAAGCATACGCTCAGAGGGTCAATATAGACTGTATGTGAGTTGGTGGAATAATGTAAAAATGTCCTTCTTTCACTGATCACTGATATGAGGGGATCCTTCTCCCATCGGTCACCAATAAGGGACCAATAAACAGATCACTTGTTTGGTTTTGTTTTGGGATTTGACTGAATTTGCCCTGTTTGGGGTGAGATAACGGCTGCACTGATTGGGTATTCAGCCAAGATGAACCTTCAGTTGCAGTATAAACAACACAAGCTAAAGGGTGGGACTTTGCATGAAGCACTCTGCTAATCAAAAGAGCCAATTAATATATCCATTATTTTATTAATACAAAAAAGGGCATACATACACATGTAAAATAGTAGCATTTTATAATAATAGGTTGTAGTAAAAAAAGTCTTAACAATATATGGGGGTACACAATTGTCTCAACGTAATACATAGTAGCAGACCTTGGGTATGTAGACCAAAATTCGTAATGGTATCATGTAAACAGTGGAAAATTGGTTCATTACAATAAAATGGTAAAATACAGATATTAAACATAAGAACTTGGACTTATCCAATTTAAGGGAGCTATACGCGTTTCGTGGTTACATACCACTCGTCAGGAGCAGATTCACAGTAAAGGGGTATCTATAATGAGGTAGAAATCTATATATATAAAACTCAACGTGTGTGTGTATGTATGTATGTTCCAGCATCACGTCCAAACGGCTAAAGATATTAACATGAAACTTGGCACACAGGTTACTTATATGTCAGCAACAAACATAGGATAGGTGGTTTAACCCTTACCCACCCCCATTTGCCATGGTCGGGGTTTTTCTTTAAAGTCCAAGTTCAACTCTATGGGAAATACATGTTACTTCATAACTTCCAAACGGCTGTAGATATTTCGATAACACTTGGTCACATGTTACTTATATGTCCACTTAAACTATAGGATAGTTAATTTATCCCTTAACTACCCCCATTTGTGAGGGTCGGGGTTTTTGTTTAAAGTCCCATGCAAATCAATGGGAAATGTATGTTCCCACATAACTTCTGTACGCCTGGAGATATTTCAATAATACCTGGTACACATATTACTTATATGCCAAATAAAAATATATGACCGTTACATTAACCCTTACCTACACCCTTATATAAAAGATGGGTATATTTATATTACTATGATTTTCCTCCCCAAAAGGTTAAGATAGGAAGACCGGGCAACGCCGGGTATTCAGCTAGTGACAGAATAATAAGATGGTAGATAAAGAAAGGTAAAAACGTGTAAAAGCACAGAAGACAAAGGGGGGACATAGAAGATCCCAGAATATTCTCACCTATCTGTATTGGGTACAACTGTGGTATAGTATCATCTTTTCATTGATTGGTGGATATTTTTTTAATAAGTTAGTTGAAGTAGATGCAAAGAGGAAGCAGTGGACTTTTTACTGTAGCGCTACCCCCGAAGGAGCCGCTGATGGTTGTTGGGATCTACTCTCTTGGTTTGGCTCACCCCTATTTAATAAGCTCGAACCCTCCCTTGACACATCAGAAGTCTGGTGGGTAAGGTATTGTGACCTCTGCTGGGCTGGGAGTCACAATAGCAGGCACACAATATACAGTGACAATAAAACAATAGTATTACCTGCTTTCATGGATGGTCCCTCCAGACAAGAAAATACACTCCACACAGTGATTGTATTTAAATAAGAGAGATAAGTTTACTTTATGTGAACTTGAAGAACAAGCATAGGTTTAGATCGCAAACAAACAACTGTTAGATAATGACTCACTATGATTCCGCAAGGGCCCTTGCAGGAATCAGCAATTAATACTAACAATTAATGGTTCAACCTGAAGAATAGTACTATTTACTTAAGCTAAAGTAGGCAGTCTATGCTCATGAGCTCCCTCTAGCGAGCAGTTCTGCAGAACAGTTAATGTCCACATTGCGGCCGGTCGGTGCACGTTAAATTTGTAATCCACAAGTGACAATCAGTGAAAGAATTACACAACAAAGTATCTGGAACAGCAAACGTTGGTGAACTGATCGCTCGTCAGCGCCAGTCACTTCTATAGAACACTTAAACAGCTAACTGGGCCTCTAAGTTTCAGCCGGAGGCCGAACGTATGTCTGTGGCCTGTGGGGTGGCACTAGGGTGTCTGTCTAAATGGAAGTCAAAAGCTGAGCATATGCTCTCTCACCCGACAGGCCGATCCGCCTGAGTTCTCCTCAGAAGGTGCGGTAGTAAAACACTGCTCCACAGCACAAAGGGGTCCCGGACGAGGGTGCTCCACTGTTTCAGTTGTCAGCTGGGCTGCCTCTTCGATCTCCGGGAACACGGGCTGGATACTGGAGTCTTGCTTCCTTCCGGATGGCTGGTCTCTCGGTGGATTTAAGCCCAGGCCTCTGGCCTAGTCGCATGGCTGGGCTGTGTCAGCAGCTCCGCATAGGAGAAGATGCAGGTCCCGAGAGAGCAAAGTCAGCCACGCCCTTTCCTTAAAGGATCACTAAAGGAATATTTTTTTTTCGCTAAATAGCTTCCTTTACCTTACTGCAGTACTGTTTCATGTCCTCATTGTTCATTTTTGCTTTGAAGTAGCTGTAATTCTGCTGTGATCTCCACACTTCCTGCTTGTCTGGCTCCTTATGAAAAATCTCATGGGAGCTTCTCACTGTGGTCTAAGCTGTGTGTCTAAAACTCCTCAGAACCAATCAGATTCATTTTAAAAACAAAACACTGCCCTGGATTTGTTTGTTTTTGTTCTGTGGGTCTCTTTACTTCACAGAAACATTAAACCAGTTTAAAACCAAAAGTGAAACTAGAGGCACATTATATGATTGAATTTAATCTATTTGTAATCATTTTTAAAAGGAATCAGTTAACTTTTATGTCTCTATACCCTGTAAACAGTCATTTCAGCAAAAAAAAAAATTCCTTTAGTGACCCTTTAAGTAACCTCCCCCATAAGTCTGTGCGGAGGTGTCACATGCTCCACTGCTGCAGGGCATTGTGGGAAGTGTAGTCTGTTTCTCCTCAGAGTCAATGGAGTCCATATCTCCAGCTACTTGCAATCCCACAATGTATAACTACTTAAAGGTAACTTACATATTTACAAGTGTGAATAAAGTTCCAGCGAGGATGGCCTGTCATTAGACTCTGACAGGATGACCCCGCTACATTACTTTATTTAATATAGCAGCAAATATTATAGGATTAAGAAGTAGGTGTAAAGTGGAAGCAGTGGGTCTGCAGGGAACATCATCTTCAGCACAAAACACGTTATGTTATATATGAATTTGCACATGGATCAGTTAATTTAATTCATAGATAAACACCATAAGATGAATGAAGTAGGTGTAAAGTGGAAGCAGTAGATCTGCAGAGAATATTATTGGGGCCCCTAGCACTTTATATATGAATGTCTCCACATATTTTAGTGTATTTGTGATAATTGATGGGCGGCACACACAATAGGACAGCGCTGTGACACATAATGCTCTTCTAGGTGATAAAGGGAAGACTTACCTTTGTTACAGCAGCAGTCCGGTAGAAGTTATTTCTGTAGGTATTTGAGTTGTTACACATAGCGCAGGTTTTTTTCTATTTATATTGGGGACATAATTGCCCAAATCTGGGGATCAGGAGCCATTTCCACCCTTTACTCTCGGCTGGGGTTCTTTGTATCCATATAACAGATGTTCTACATGACTAAATCTCACATCAATTTTACTGCAAAATCAAAGGGGCCAAAATGTCTCCCCCTCCCCCGAGCAGTAATATATTTCTATCCCCCTTGGTGGGAGTGGAGATGACCCATCTATAAGGATATACAGTACATACACACACAGCACAAGGACGTGTTCACACTACGAGATGTTTCTCTGGGCTGCAGTTCCTCTGAGCTCCACAAGGTGGTGATCTCACTTATACACAGAACGTCTCTATGGAAGACAGGAAGTGATGTCAGGTACAGACAGGAAGTTCCGGGTGAGAGGTGAGTCGGGAAGAAGTAGTGAGAAGACATTGTTGGAAGTGGCAGCAGAGGAGGTAATAAGATCTTATTTTCTATTTTCACCCAGTAACCCCGTCATGTCCGTCCTCTTCCTTGAGGCCGGGTTCACACTAGTCCGACATACGCTCCGACATTGGGAGCTCATGTCGCATGACGTGTGAATACGGTTGCCACCTTTTCTTCAAGCCAAACCCGAACACTTTAGCGGCTTGGGACATCTTTGGGTTCCCCAAGGAGAGTAGTAATGCGGTGTGCATAGTGAGCAGTGGGTGTAAACAAATTGCTCTTGCTGATATCATCCCCCCCCCCCCCCCCCAGTAAGACCGAACCTGCCCCCAGACAGCCGCCCACAGCTTCCGGATGGCAACAAATTTGTGTGTGACTATCTTGGTTACCTGGGAGCCATAGCCTGGTTTGAATAATGTGTCCGGGTTTCAGTCCGCCTGAAACCCGGACAAAAGATTCCAATCCCGGACAGTCCGGGTGAATCCTGGACAGGAGGCAACCCTGCGTGTGAAAAGCAATGTTTCCCTATGGGAGCCGTCTTAACTTGTCCGACACATGTCGGTCTGACTTTGCAAGCGCTCCCTGTACTACTTTGGTCCGACTTTGATCCTACTTCACTCCATTGAACATCATTGAAGTAGGATCAAAGTCGGAACGCAGTCTTGCATGCTCCGACGTTGGCATGCGACTTGTATTCTACTGATCTTGAGGGGGAACTCCACGCCAAATTTTAACAAAAAAAAACGGCACGGGTTCCCCTCCAAGAGCATACCAGGCTCATGGGTCTGGTGAGGATTTAAAGGGGGACCCCCCCTACGCCAAAAAAATGGCGTGGGGGTCCCCCCAAAATCCATACCAGACCTGTATCCGAGCAGCAGCCAGGCCGGTCAGGAAAGGGGGTGGGGACGGGCGAACAGTCCCCCCTCCTTAACCGTGCCAGGCAGAATGCCCTCAACATTGGGAGGTAGGTGCTCTGGGGCAGGGGGGCGCGCTGCGGCCCCCCCACCCCAAAGCACCCTGCTCCCATGTTGATGAGGACAGGGCCTCTTCCCAACAACCCTGGCTGTTAGTTGTCGGGGTCTGCGGGCAGGGGGCTTATTGGAATCTGGGAGCCCCCTTTAACATAACCAGCACACCTAGACATCTACAGGTGGGGTTTTTCTGAGTAAGTGCTGCCAGGTTACCCCAGGAGTTGTCTGACACTTTGTTATCAGAAAGTTTTATTGGAACTATCGTGTTGTGGATTCAGATATTTTGGCCATAGTACAAGCGCTGCCCCAACATTTATTATTTGTAGATTAACCCCTTCAGGGTCAGAACATTTCCCCATTTATGGGGCCCGGAATCTAGAAGCCTCCTTTAACAAGGGGGCAGATCCCGTCCCCTATGTGAATGTTTTACTTTTACTTATTCACCAAAAAAAGTGTTAGAATTCAGTAAAAACACACTGGGGCAGATTCAGATAGAGATACGACGGCGTATCTCCTGATACGCCGTCGAATCTCTGAGATCCGACGGTCGGATCTATGCGGCTGATTCATAGATTCAGGTTCTGCGCCAAGTTTTGAATTTTTACGTCGTTTGCGTAAGTCGTTCGCGATGGACGTAATTTACGTACACGTCGAAACCAATGACGTCCTAGCGACGTCATTTGGAGCAATGCAAGCCGGGAAAATTCGCGGACAGCGAATGCGCAGTTAAATCGTCGCGGGGACGCGCCTGATTTAAATACTACACTCCCCCTAGCCGCGTAATTTTTATTCCGCCGGGGGATTTATGATACGCCGCCGCAAGTTTTGAGGTAAGTGCTTTCTGAATACAGCACTAGCCTCTCAAACTTGCGCCGGCGGATCGTAAATCAGATAGATTACGCGGATCTGAAGATCCGCTAATCTATCTGAATCTACCCCACAGGCAGTTTTTGACAATTTCTTTATTCAACCCCCTCAAAAAATAAATACATTTTTCCCAGTATCACAATGAACACCAGACACCGACCCACTGACCCACCAAATGACAGCTCCACAGCCTCCCACCGCTAAATAAAGTAGGGGGTGGGGCAACCCAATGACATAACTGGGTGACTTAGCCCCCTCACAACGTCATCCACCCAGCATGCAACTGTCAAGGAGGGTCTAGTATGGATTGGGGACCCCATGCTGTTTTTTCCCCTATATTTTTTAAATGCTGGTAATTCTTTTGTTTACAATCTACTGTCAGTGGGGAATCTCACTGACAGCAGATGACTCATGGTTGCTAAGGAAATGGCAGCCGCTCAATCATTAACAAACATGACAGTTACTGGTTGTTACTCCTTGTCACTCCTTAACAACCAGCTCTTCACTGCTTGTTAAGGACACTGGCTATACCCAGCTTAAAATGACCGCAAGTTTTAACTACTAAAATACTGCATCACTTAATAAAATAGCTCATGCTATATTTTAGTATAATTTTTTACTGAATTGCAAAAAACATTAAAAACGCAGTATTTCACCGCAGATTTTAAAGCAGTAGATACTACTTGGAAAATTCAGCCCAATGTCTGGTATATAATCAGTTCAGACAGTGAAATTGTCTCACACATGTGGAATCACCATACTCAGGAGGAGGAGGAGCAGAATGTTTTTGGGGTTGAATTCTAGGTATGTCCATGCTGTGTGTGAGAAATATCTTATTAAACTGACATCTTTGTGTTAGATCAACCATCAATGCTTATGGGTCTTTGTGTGATATTCCAAAGATACCGCAGCTAATAAAATATATATTTATATTCACCGTGTTACCATGCCCTCACGTGCACGCGGGAGAATTGACCACACGATACAGATGTTAGTGCATAGCTCAAGGTGTATTCTCGTTTGCACTGCATATATATTCGGTACAAACAAATTATCAATAACTCAGCATATTTGAACCAATTAGGATGAGACAACTCAATATCACATTGTATAATGGTCTCATACTAATCACACTTCATCAAATCTTAATATCTTGTGGAGCTAGGATTTTCAGGTACTTTCCACGAGACGAGGAACTCAAAGTTCGCCAGGTGCAGCTATGGTCATTTATGAGCAATAACATTTTAATCACACAGTCAGCAGTTTATAAATCTAACAAACAAGCACTTTTATATCTTGTATCTGAAATGGAAGCTGCCTAAACAAAATGGAGACTGAGAAGTCAATCAAATCCTCGCACTTTGTGTAAAAAAAAATATATATATATATTTTCTTTCCACATTTTTCTAAAACTTGGGACAACAAAATTAATTCTTCAAAAAACTGACCGTGCCTCTTAGGCCCCGTACATACGACCGAACATGTCTGCTGAAACTGGTCCACGGACCAGTTTCAGCAGACATGTTCGGTCGTGTGTACGGCCGACCGGACAAATGTCCGGCGGATCGGACAGGTTTCCAGCGGACAAATGTTTCTTAGTATGCTAAGAAACATGTCCGCTGGAAGCCTGTCCGTCGGACATGTTCGGTCGTCTGTACGACTTACCGGACATGTCAGCTGGGCCGCCATCCCTCGCTTGCGTCAAAGTGATTTGACGCATGCGTGGAAGCATTGACCTTCCAGGGTCGCGCACGTCGCCGCGTCATCGTCTGTCTGTCCGCGCAGATTTCGGTTTGATGGTGTGTACAACCATCAGACCGAAATCTCCGAGCGGACATGTCCGATGAAAACGGTCCGGCGGACTGTTTTCATCGGACTGTCCGCTTGTCTGTACGGGGCCTTAGAGAACACTTTGGGGTGTTTACTCTCCACAATTGGGTCATTTTGTAGGTGTTTCTAGTGTTCTGGTGCTCAAGGGCCTTCAAAAATGTGATAGGTTGTCAGGAAATGAGATGTGTAATTTATGTATCTAGAACTCCTTGGATTTGTGTTGCCAGGTCACAAAAAATTCTCACACATGTGGTGTCACCATACTCTATAAAATGTAGCAGAATATGTTTTGGGGTGTAATTCTAAGTATTTATTTGCAGTGTATTAGAAACATTTTATTATTTAACGACTTTGTGTTAGAAAAAAATACATTTTCTTTCCCTGTTCGTCTTTCAGGACAGGTACTGTAGAGAGAGACACAGGCTCCTCCCCTCACAGGAAACACCGCCTTCCAATTAGGAATTTAAGCCTCATCCTCCCTCAGCTCCTCAGTTTATGGTGTTTCCTCCGGAGGGGAGACACTGCTTGGGGCCAAGGGCCAGTCAGCTGGGGAAGCTGAGGCCAATATTCCTGAGAGGTGGGACCTGTTCTCCCTGGGCTCAGGGCTATTTTTTAAAGCATGGCGTCCTGGCTGGCTGGGGAAGCCACTTACCCAGGACATCGCCGTGTAGCGTCCCGCGGACATTCCTGGGGTGGATTCAACCGCGGAGGTCTATTTTCCGATCGCACAGGGGTGGCGCTGCAGGCGGTGTGCACGCTCCCTGTGAGAAATCACAGTCGGCCAAGAAGCTGGGCCGGACCGGATGACGAGTGACGTCAGTTCCGGGGGGGGGCGGGCACTTCCGCCGGATACGCGTCACTGGTCCCAGACGCTGCAGTGTGAAAAGGCCTGACGCTGGGCTGGTGCGGCCTCTCTCTTCTCAGCCGGAGGGTCGGCGTTTTTGCAGGCAGTCGCGACCACATTCCTCAGCGAGATGTCGGAAGCAGAGGCTTCCCGTGCACCTCCGGATGACGACAGCACCAGCCACTCTAAGGTAAGGAGAACCCTGGGGTGGTGTTCCCTTATCATGTTACACAGCTTCACTGGTGATTTTTTTGTTTTCTTCTCCTGGTGGTCGGGGAGTTTGTTTGTGTAGTGTGTCTGGAACCCTGGTGGTGGTTGGTCCTAGAACACTCCTGGTGGTTACCTGTGTCAAGCGCTGGGCTCTCTCTCATCTAGCCTCCACTTTCTTCTGTGTTTTTCAGAAATCCACAGAAAAATCAGTCCACAGCAAGAAGAAATGCCCTTCCTGCAGATCTTCCCTTAGTGAAAGTTGGAACAAAGCACTTTGCAGGAGATGTATTGAGGGGCTGGTTAAGGAAAGGGAGGCAGAGCAGGCATCTGAATTAGCAGCTTCTATGAAAGAGCTTTCTGGCACCTTTCAATCGTTTAAAGATATTTTTGCTAATTTTCAGTTGCCCCAAAGCAGCCCTTCTGTAGCGCAACAGGTAATTCCAGCCAATCCTGAGGTTCTTCCCTCTGGGAGTAGAGAGAAACCTGCGGACATCAGAGAGGATGCTGAGGAGGAGCAGGACAGTGCCGCTTCTAGCTCCCAAGAGGAGTCAGATGGTGAAGGGACAGAGGCAGGGCCCTCAAAGGTCTCTCGCTACAAACTTTCCCTTGAGGAAGTGGAAGAATTATTGGAAACTATCCACACTACTTTAGGGATAGTTGAGGAGAAAAAGACACTGTCACTCCATGACCAGATGTACAGTGGCTTGGGAGAACAAAAGAAAAAGGTTTTTCCAGTCCATGAAGTCCTGGTCAATGCCATCAAAAAAGAGTGGCAGGACCCAGAAAGGAAACCTTTCTTCTCAAACTCTTTGAAGAGAAGGTTTCCCTTTTCTGAAGAGGAGGCTTTAGTGTGGAACAAATCCCCCAAACTAGATGCTGCCTTTTCGCAGGTATCCCGACATACGGACTTGGCGTTTGAGGACATGGGGGTCCTTTCAGACCCCATGGACAGGCGGATGGACTCGCTATTAAAAAAGTCCTGGGATGCTTCCCAGGGGAACCTTAAGCCAGCTATGGCAGCAACAGTGGTGGCCCGTAATCTAGAGCATTGGCTCTTACAGATCAGGGCACATATTGAGGCCGGAACGCCTAAAGAGACTATACTATCCTCTTTTCCAACTTTACTGAGTGGCGTGCGGTATTTAGCGGACGCCTCAGCAGAGTCAATCCGCATGTCCGCCAGGTCTGCAGCTCTATCTAATTCTGCAAGAAGAGCTCTCTGGCTCAAGACATGGCAGGGGGATAGCGCCTCAAAGGTTAAATTGTGCGGGATCCCCCTTACAGGAGATTTATTATTTGGGCCAGGCTTGGAGGCTGTCTTAGATCGTACAGCCGACAAGAAGAAGGCTTTCCCCTTAAAGAAAAAATTTGGGGGACAGGCAAAGAAAAAATTCTGGACCCAAAAGAAGGTGGAAGTCCCAAAACCTGAGGGAAAGAAAAAGTTTTGGGGACCAAAGGGGAAAGGCCGTGCCGGGGCGCTTTTTCGTGCTCCTGAACAGCCCCAAAAACCTCAATGACTGAGTCAAGGTGGGAGGAAGGTTGGGGGCCTTTCTCCCACAGTGGGAGATGATCACCAGCAACCAATTTGTGCTGGGGATCATAAGGAGAGGGTACAGACTAGAGTTCTCAAGTCCCCCCCCATCCAGACTCTTAGTCACCAATTTACCGCAGTGCAAAGAAAAATCTGTGGCTCTGCTCTCCTCTCTTGAGGAGCTGGAGGATCAGGAGGTGGTAGTTCGGGTTCCATCGGAGGAGATAGGAAAGGGCTTCTACTCCCACATTTTTGTGGTCCGCAAGCCTTCAGGGAAATTCAGGCTTATACTGAATTTGAAACCTCTAAACGCCTCGGTCACGTACAAACGGTTTCGGATGGATTCTATCTATTCCGTGAGGACGCTCCTCCTTCCGAACTGCTTTATGGCATCCATAGACCTAAAGGATGCCTATTTACACATCCCTATAGCAGAACGCCATCAGAGATTTCTCAGACTGGCCGTGAGATCCAGAGAAGGGACGTTTCACCTTCAGTTCAAAGCACTTCCCTTCGGGCTCTCCTCTTCCCCCCGCATTTTCACCAAAGTGATGGTGGAAGTACTAGCCTTTCTACGTCTCAGGGGCATCCTGGTGGTGGCTTACCTGGACGATCTGCTATTTTTTGCGGATTCCCCGACACAGTTGTCCCAGGACCTCCAGGCAGCAAGGGAGATTCTGGAAAACTTAGGTTGGCTACTCAATCTGGAAAAATCCAGCTTGACGCCCTCCCAAAGAGTCACCTTTCTGGGATATGTGCTGGACTCAACCAGACAGATGACTTTTCTCCCAACAGAAAAAGTTCAGAAGGTGGACAATGTAATATCACTGCTTCAGAGCAGCAGCCAGCTTCCGATAAGGAAAGTCATGTCAGCCTTGGGGTTATTAACATCTTCCCTTCCTGCAGTACAGTGGGCAGGTCTACATTACCGACCACTACAACTGTTCATACTAAACATTTGGGATCACAAACCGGACTCCTTGGACTCCTTGATATCCATACCGGGTCACATCAAGAGGTCCCTTTGGTGGTGGAGAAAGGGGGCGAACCTATTACAGGGTCTGGATTGGATCTCCCCAATCTCCAGAACAGTGACAACAGATGCCAGTGGCTCCGGTTGGGGAGCACACCTGGACTCCCTTCTGACACAGGGTCACTGGACAAAAGAGGACTCGCAAAAATCCTCGAATTGGAGAGAACTAAAAGCGATAGAGTTAGCCCTCAAAGCCTTTCAGAAGGAACTTCAGGGACAGCATGTTCGAGTCCGGACGGACAACTCCTCCGCAGTAGCTTATGTCAACAAGCAGGGGGGCACCAGGAGCAAGTCCTTATGGGACCTGACAAAATCTATTCTCATATGGGCAGAGGCCAATGTCTTATCCCTCTCAGCCATACATCTGAAGGGAGAATTAAATCAGGTCGCAGACTTCCTCAGCAGGAAGAAACTGAGGGAGGGCGATTGGGTTCTGAATCAAGAAGTCTTCAAAGCGATCACTCAAAGGTGGGTTCTCCCGGAGGTGGATTTATTCGCCTCAAGAGAAAACGCCAAGACTCGGCTCTTTTTTCCCCTAAACAGGTGGGATGGAGCTCTGGCAGTGGACGCTCTGGCCCAGACCTGGCAGTTCTCCAGGTGTTATGCTTTCCCCCCTCCGGTTCTAATACCAGCAGTCTTGAGGAAACTGCAGGGGGAGAACACAACACTGATTCTCATTGCACCTCATTGGCCCAGAAGACCATGGTTCTCCACCCTGAAAGGTTTATCGATAGAACCTCCTTGGATTCTACCAATCCGGGAGGATCTCCTTTCACAGGGTCCAATCTGCTGCCCGCAGGTAGAGAGGTGGAATCTGGCAGCTTGGCTTCTGAGGAAGAGCTGCTGAAGGGCAAGGGATTTTCAGAACGCTTGATTAAAACTCTCTTAAGCTGTAGGAAGAAGGAGACGCAAGCCATTTACCAAAAAGTGTGGAAACGGTTTAACACCTGGTGCGCAGAAAGCTCCTTCAGTGTTAGCAGCTCTGTGGCCATTTTAGAATTTCTACAAGCTGGGGCTGATAAAGGGCTGGCAATTAGCACGCTGAAAGGTCAGGTGTCAGCGTTAAGTGTATTTTTGGAGAAACAACTAGCGTTTGACCCTTGGGTCTCTAGATTTTTCAAGGCTTTGAGTAGACGGAGACCTGTAAAAACCTCCAACTTCCCAGTTTGGGATCTCTCATTGGTTCTTCAGGCCTTTACAGTAGAACCATTTGAACCTTTAGACAATTGTACTTTAAAAGTGATCACTCTTAAAACAGTATTTTTAGTAGCGATCACTACAGCCAGCAGAGTGAGCGAACTCGAGGCCCTATCTATTAGGGCCCCCTTTTTTCAAGTTTTTCCGGATCGCATCATTTTTAAGACAGATCCGGCTTTTCTACCAAAGGTAGCTTCTAATTTTCATAGGAGTCAAGAAATAACATTGCCTTCTTTTTGTTCAAACCCTGTGAGGGAACAGGAACACAAGTTTCACAACCTAGACGTTAGGAGGTGTGTACTACAATACTTGGATATCACAAGTCAATTCAGGAAAGCTGATTCGCTGTTTGTTTTATTTTCTGGGTCCAGGAAAGGGTCCAGGGCTTCTAGACGCACGATAGCCAGGTGGTTAAGGCAGCCATTGTTCTAGCTTATTCTTCTAGGGGAGTAGAGCCTCCACAGGGTATCAAGGCTCATTCCACCAGGGCAGTAGCAACTTCCCAAGCAGAGTGTGCTGGTGCTTCCCCGGAGCAGATCTGCAAGGCTGCAACATGGTCTAGTTTTTCAACGTTTGTAAAACACTACAGACTGGACCTACTTTCAACCAAAGACCAGGCTTTTGGACGTAAAGTACTGCAGGCAGTTGTCCCACCCTAGGGTAAGGTGCTCGCTTATCCTCTCTACAGTACCTGTCCTGAAAGACGAACAGGGAAAATCGGGGTTACTTACCGGTAACATCCCTTTTCCAGGAGTCTTTCAGGACAGCACTGGTACCCACCCTCTTTTTTGTAGGGGATATTATGAAAACTCATCAGACGAGGCCGTCAGGTAAGATGAAATATTATACTTTATGACGTGTTCTTGTGTCTCCACAGCTGGCCGGAGGTACTCTGGAAAAAACTGAGGAGCTGAGGGAGGATGAGGCTTAAATTCCTAATTGGAAGGCGGTGTTTCCTGTGAGGGGAGGAGCCTGTGTCTCTCTCTACAGTACCTGTCCTGAAAGACTCCTGGAAAAGGGATGTTACCGGTAAGTAACCCCGATTTTCCTGCATTTTAAAAAAAACCTTGTGGCCAATATCGACATTTTCACTCACTATGCCTTGCAGAAAATATCTGGGAGTGTTTACTTTGCAAAATTGGGTAATTTTGTGGGTATTTCCACTGTCCTGTTGCTCCAGGGCCTCCAAAAATGTGATAGGTAGTAGAACTGCACGATTAATCTTCAAAAATCATTATCGTAATTTTTTTCCCGTTGTGATCTTGACAAAGTATTTCCCGATCTTTCTATGCAGAGAATTCTCTCTGCTCTGCTGAAGCCACAGCTGTAAAATCCAGACAGTCTGCCAAGAATCAGAACATTCTTTATTAGTGGAACGTTAAGTCTAAACATTGTGACAATTTGTCTTTTACATCAAAGGAATAGACTTCTGTGTGTAAATTAGGAAAGTTTAACCACTTAAACACCAAACCTTTTTCTGACATTTTTTCAAGTTTAAAATCATTCTTTTTTTGCTAGAAAATGACTTGGAAACCCAAAAACATTATATATATATATATATATATATATATATATATATATATATATATATATATATATATATATATATATATATATATATATATATATATATATATATATATATATTAGGGTTGTACCGATACTAGTATCGGTATCGGGAGACCGATACTGAGCATTTGCACGAGTTCTTGTACTCGCGCAAATGCTCCCGATGTTTCACCGATACTTTTTTTCAGAGAGGGGGTGGAGAGCGGGCAGAGAGCAGAGCAGTCCTCGGGTATGTCGCTAGTGGAGGAGAGGAGAGCTGCTGCCGCTGCCACGTCTAGTCCCCAAAGAGAAAGCCAAGCCCCCCCCCCCGGCGCTGCCACCACCGTCTAGTTGATCAGTGCTCGGGGAACATAACAGCTTTCATTTGAATAGCTGTGTGTTCCCCGCCGTGCGTCGTCATATATAGCCCCCCCCCTTGTCCGGGCACTTTGATAGACAGATCACCCATCCCAGGATTGGAAGGGTGATCAGTCTATCAAAGTGCCCGGACAAGTGTGGCTATATATGACGACGCGCGGCGGGGAACACACAGCTATTCAAATGAAAGCTGTTATGTTCCCCACGTGCTGATCAATTAGACGGCGGCGGGGGGGGGGGGGTTTGAATTTCTCTTTGGGGACATGGCTGCATTTGGGGACACATGGACACATTTAAAAAAAAGTATCTGTAATCGGTATCGGCAAGTACATGAAAAAAAGTATCGTTACTTGTACTCGGTCCTAAAAAAGTGGTATCGGGACAACCCTAATATATATATGGCTTGGTCCTGGAAGGACGTTATATTTCCCCTCTGTTTGGACTGTGGCCCCTTTAAGGGAACGGAAAGGGTTACCACACCTGTCTAAGGAAGTGGTTTAAAGCAAGACAGGAAGTGGTAGGAGAGTGAAGGTGTGTAGTGGAGGCTGTGCATGGTGGACGGTGGACAAGGAAAAGCTGTGAAAAGCTGTAAAAGCACTTGGCAGTGTCCTGCCTGGAAGCCTGCTACTGGGAAACTTACCTGCAAGGACTGTTTAACTGCGATAGCAGTTCTGAGCTCTACAAGTCGGTGAGACTGTTATTTCTTTTATTTTTGCTGCTGTGAAGCCATTTAAGTTTAATATACCTCAGTTTTGATTTAAAAGCCTGTGTCCTGCGATCAAGCTGGTTCCCCGAACTTTAAAAGATCGCTGCCAAATACAGTGCGATATAAAATATTGCAACAACCACCATTTTATTCTCTAGGGTCTCTTCTAATATATATATATATATATATATATATATATATATATATATATATAAGAAGAGACAAGTAGAGCTTTCTTTTGGTGGTATTTGATCGCCTGTGCGGTTTTTATTTTTTGCGCTATAAACAAAAAAGTGCGACAATTTTGAAAAAAATACAAAAATTTTTTCTCAGTTTAGGCCGATGCGTATTCTTCTACATATTTTTGGTAAAAAAAAAAAAATCGCAATAAGCGACTGGTTTGCGCAAAAGTTATAGCGCTTACAAAATAGGGGACAGAATTATTATTTTTTATTATTTTTTTTTTTTACTAGAAATGGCGGCGATCTGCGATTTTTATTGGGACTGCGATGTTATGGCGGACACATCGGACACATTTTTGGCGCCATTCACATTTATACTGCGATCAGTGCTATAAATATGCACTAATTACAGTATAAATGTGACTGGCATTGAAGGGGTTAACACTAGGGGGTGAGGAAGGGGTTAAATATGTTTCCTATAAAGTGTTCTAACTGTAGGTGGAGGGGGGTGACTGGGGGGGTGACCGATCTGTGTCTCTATGTACAAGAGACACAGATCGGTCTCCCCTCCAGAGACAGCACCGCTGTCTCTGTGTAAAACGGCAATGAGAGATGATCTCATATGTTTACATATGAGATCATCTCTCATTAGCCGCACAGATCGCATCGCAAACGGCCACTCTGATTGGCCGTTCGCGGTGATCTGTAATTGGCTGTATCCAAGGGACACGGCCAACACAGATTTTCCCCGCTGCGCGCTCTGGAGCGCGCGCGGGGACCGCCCAAAGGGGCGGACGTCAATTGACGTCCACTTGGATTTTGGGATCCGCGCTGTAGCCGTCAATTGACTATAGCACGGGTCCCAAGTAGTTAATAAATATATATATATATATATATATATATAAAAAGAAAAAAATATATATATTTTTATACATAAAAGGGGGTTGCCATCTGGGCCCTGGGGACCTCTGGACCCTTTAATAATAATATTATTTATATATATATATATATATATATATATATATATATATTTTTTTTTTTTTTTTTTTTTTAATGGAAAAATATGAAAAAAGGGGGGTTGTTATCCGGGGCCCTGGGGATCTCCGGGCCCCTAAAAAAAATTGTCCCTTTAATAAAAAATAAAATAAAAATATTTTAAAATATATAAAACAAGGGGGGGGGTTGCCATCTGGGCCTTTGGGGGACCTCCGGGCCCCTTACAGGTGTACTGCCTGTACCCCCTGATGGGGGTCCTGCCCTTATATTTGGGAGGCAAAGCAGAATGTGTTTTGGAGTGTAATTCTAAGTATGCCCATGATGTGTGTGAGAAATTACCTGCTTCTCACACTTTTTGAAAATAAAATTATTTCCTCATTTAAAACCCCAAAAATTGTGACAAAAAAATACAGCTTCAAAAAACTCACCACACCTCTTACTAAACACCTTGGACTGTCTACTTTCCAAAAAGGGGGTCACTTTGGGGGATATTTGTGCCGTCCTGGCATTTTAGGGCCTCAAGAAATATCATGATTGATCAACATTCAGATATATCCCATAGTTTGTGGACGCTATAACTTTCCTACAGACCAAATAATATACACCGAATTGGGTTATTTTTACCAAATAAATGTATCAGAATACAGTTTGGCTTAAACTTATGAAGACAATTATTTATTTCCACAATTTTATAACAGAAAAGTATTTGTTTTGCAACATTTCAGAAATTTTTAATTTATATAGCAAAAAACTAAACACCTAGTGGGGATTAAATACCACTAAAAGAACACTCTATCTGTCTGAAAAAAATAAATGCATTTCATTTGGGTACAGTGTTATATTAATGAGTAATTATCATTAAAGTGGATGTAAATCCACTCTCATCCTTTCTAAACTCCTGCCATAGTGCTGATCTATAAGGATATAGACGCCTCCTGCATGTATCCTTACCTGTCAAATGTCTCCCCTGTGTCTGTAATAAGACATGAAAAATTGCAGATTCTGTGGGTGGATCTGTTGTCTGGAGCTCGGGGGGTGGAGTTGTGATGTCAGACTCCCCGCCCACCTTTACACTTCCCTTGTCAACATGCATGTATTTCTTACACTGAATTCTGCTATGATCACTAACATCCAGTCAAACTCCAGAAAAGTAACCACATAATTTCAGAAAATAATGCCTGTCTGAAGCTAGTGCATGAGATATGTAAATCACCTGTCACTCACAGCAAGGGGGCGGAACGGACTAAGGTTTTTTCTCTGTAAGTCTGTTTTATTTCACAGAACAATAAAAGAGGATTGCTCAGACCTGGATTAACTCTGTGTGGCAAGACTGGGCACAGATGGTAGGAAATCTTATACTGCATATTATGACATCAAAATAAAAAATTTGGGTTTACATCCACTTTAACCACTTAAGGACCGCCTCCTGCACATATACGTCGGCAGAATGGCACGGCTGGGCATAAGCATCTACAGGTACATCCTCTTTAAGTGCCCAGCTGTGGGTCGCGGGCGCGCGGCAGCGGTCCGAAGCTCCGTGGCCGTGGAACCCGATCGCCGCTGGAGTCCCGCGATCGGTCCCCGTTCTTCACTGTGGCGGCGTCATCGATCGTGTGTTCCCTTTTATAGGGAAACACAATCAATGACGTCACACCTACAGCCACACCCCCCTACAGTTAGAAGCACAGATAAGGTCACACTTAACCCCTTCAGCGCCCCCTAATGGTTGACTCCCAAACCGCAATTGTCATTTTCACAGTAAACAATGCATTTTTAATGCATTTTTTGCTGTGAAAATGACAATAGTCCCAAAAATGTGTCAAAATTGTCCGAAGTGTCCGCCATAATGTCGCAGTCACGAAAAAAATTGCTGATCGCCGCCATTAGTAGTAAAAAATTTTTTTTTATAAAAATGCAATAAAACTTTTTTGTAAACGCTATAAATTTTGTGCAAACCAATCCATACACGCTTATTGCGATTTTTTTATTTTTTTTACCAAAAATAAGTAGAAGAATACGTATCGGCCTAAACTGAGGAAAAAAAATGTTATATATATTTTTGGGGGATATTTATTATAGCAAAAAGTAAAAAATATTGCATTTTTTTTCAAAATTGTCGCTCTAATTTTGTTTATAGCGCAAAAAATAAAAACCGCAGAAAAACCGCAAACCGCAAAAGAAAGCTCGATTTGTGGGACAAAAGGGATGCCAAATTTTGTTTGGGAGCCACGTCGCACGACCGCGCAATTGTCTGTTAAAGAGATGCAGTGCCGAATCGCAAAAGCTGGCCTGGTCCTTTAGCTGCCTAAAGGTCCGGGTCTTAAGTGGTTAAAGCTAAAAATTGGCCTGGGCAGGAAGGGGGTAAAAATGGCTGATATTGAGGTGGTTAAATACCATCCAAATAATTCTTACTTTCATTTCCCAAAGTTATTTGTCTACAAGGAGACCTGTATAGATCAAATGATGGGACCAATGAGGGTGGAGGAGGACCGGAGTCACATGACTGAGAAGATACTAAACCTCACCCTGGAGATCATCAACCTGCTGACCGGAGAGGTGAGGAGGATTCTGGGAGGTCACATGATATCACTCTTATCTCTATTAATAATACACAGACCTGACCGGAGAGGTGAGGAGGATTCTGGGAGGTCACATGACATCACTCTTATCTCTATTAATAATACACAGACCTGACCGGAGAGGTGAGGAGGATTATGGGAGGTCACATGACATCACTCTTATCTCTATTAATAATACACAGACCTGACCGGAGAGGTGAGGAGGATTCTGGGAGGTCACATGACATCACTTTTATCACTATTAATAATACACAGACCTGACCGGAGAGGTGAGGAGGATTATGGGAGGTCACATGACATCACTCTTATCTCTATTAATAATACACAGACCTGACCGGAGAGGTGAGGAGGATTCTGGGAGGTCACATGGCATCACTCTTATCTCTATTAATAATACACAGACCTGACCGGAGAGGTGAGGAGGATTCTGGGAGGTCACATGGCATCACTCTTATCTCTATTAATAATATACAGACCTGACCGGAGAGGTGAGGAGGATTCTGGGAGATCACATGACATCACTCTTATCTCTATTAATAATACACAGACCTGACCGGAGAGGTGAGGAGGATTCTGGGAGGTCACATGACACCACTCTTATCTCTATTAATAAAACACAGACCTGACCGGAGAGGTGAGGAGGATTCTGGGAATCTAACATGATATTCCTATTGGTTCTCCAATACAGAGATTTCGTCTTGTGAAGTCAGGTGATCACATGACCATCACAGTGCCTCCATGTGACTCCCTAAAACCCGAGAGACACAACATGGAGAAGATTCTAGAAGTCACCAAGAAGATGATGGAGCTGCTGACAGGAGAGGTGAGGAGGATTCTGGGACATTATCCAGTAACAGACAAGGGGTGTGTCTGGATGGTGACTGTATCATTGTGTGTGTCAGGTTCCTATAAGGTGTCAGGATGTCACTGTCTATTTCCCTATGTAGGAGTATTTAGAAGGACACAAGGATCTCTACAAGGACGTCATGATGGACAATCAGCCGCCCCTCACATCACCGGGTAAGAGGAGACTTTATTGTAAAGGAGAGAGCAGTACGGAGGCTCCACCTAGATCCACCATCCTCTGATAAACACATAGAAACAATGTATTCAGTCAGTGTGTGTGTTTCCTATAGATGGATCCAGTAATGGGAACCCACCAGAGAGATGTCCCCGTCCTCTGTATTCCCGGGATTCCACACAGGAAGGTCACACCATCCCCCACCATCATCAGGTAGATGAGGAACAATTATTGGTAGTTCTGATTTATACACAAACATGTTTATTATAATGAATGTTTTATTATATATTCAGAGTGGAAACCTCGGGGGTGATAATATTGATATTAAAGAAGAGTATAAAGAGGAGGATGAGGAGTATGGAGTGATGGAGGAGTTTTCAGAAGGACACAAGGATATGATGGAGCCACCTAATACCAGGAACCCACAAGAGAGATGTGCCCGTCCTCTGTATTCCCGGGATTCCACACAGGAAGGTCACACCATCCCCCACTGTTACAAGGTTGGTGGGACGGAGCTTATAAAACACAGACTCATGGGCCAGATCCACAAAGCACTTACGCTGGCGTATCTCGAGATGCGCGGCGTAGGTGTATATATGCGCTGGACGCATCTGGCGCTCCCATTGATTTCCTATTCAAATATGCAAATGAGGGAGATACGGTGATCCACAAACGTACGTGCGCCCGACGCCGGCTACGCGCGCTGCGCGTAAGTTGTACGTCCGGCCTAAAGTTACCCCTCATAAAGCATGCACAGCTCAGCCTGGAGAGCAGCTGCAGCAGCCCCGTTACGGACGAGCTGAGCATCCACACTTGCAGGACAACAATCTGTATGCCAACATGCCAGGGGCATCCATGGTCATAGCTATACTACTGGCTTCACAGGCGCGTAGGAGGTGGGCACGGGAGAGGATATACCGCACGCGCATAGACGTCTTTGGCATGGGTGATTTGGAGGTGTATCGCATCTTCAGATTCAGCCCTGCTGCCATCCTGGAATTAGCCACAGCCGTGCAAGATGACCTCACCAGCCAGACAGAATGCTCACAAGCAGTGGAGTCACTGGTCAAGGTACTGGCAACAATCCATTTCCTTGACAGTGGCTGGGATGGCACAATCCTCCATGAGCAGATGTGTGCACCAGGTTGTCCCCGCAATCCTCAGACGCATGTCCCACCACATCATCAGACCCACCCAGGAGCATCTGCGGCAGAAGGCAATGCGGGATTTTGTCCGAATTGCAGGATTCCCACGCACCGTGGGGGCCATTGATTGCACACATGTGGCACTACGGCCCCCCCGTGACACAGAGCACATATACCGCAATCGGAAGCACTGGCATTCCATCAACGTACAGGTGATAGCCGATGCCCAATGCCTCATATGGCACGTCCGTGCCAAACACCCCGGGTCCAGCCACGACAGCTACATATACCGTCCAAAGCACCATCCCAACAGAATTTGAACAGAACGTGTATGGGGACAGCTGGCTGGTTGGTGAGTGACATGGGAGTCAGGCATGACTGTCCGACCCCATGATGCAGACATCACGAGGGGCACATGCACGACTAACATCCTCCTGTCTTTTCCCTTCCAGGTGACTCGGCATATGCACTTGGGCCCCATCTCATGACTCCATTCCGGAATCCCCAAACCCCAGGAGAGCAAAAATACAATGATGCACACACACACGTACCCGTGCAGTGGTGGAACGCACCTTTGGCCTCCTGAAGTCCCGTTTCCGATGCCTGGATAAGTCGGGGGGTACCCTGTTGTATTCCCCAAACTTTGTGTGCCAGATCATCGGTGCATGTTGCATGCTACACAACTTTGCCGTGAGAAAGGGCCTGGAGATTGACATACGTAATGACCTGACCCCCGAACCAGACATTCCCCCCCTAACCAAGGCTAGCCCATCTGCTGAGGGAAGAGCAGTCAGGAGATGCCCCACAGTAGGCATCTTTGCACTTTAAACACACACATTCATCATGGCACAAGGAGAATGCACGCATGCATACCACTGTGGTCCCTAGCTCACACACACCACATACACTTCACATTGGATTAGCCCAAGTCCTCCATGCAGGACTTGGGAGCAGCAACGCCACGTCAAGGCTCCAATTATGTTGCTGTCCATTCATACCACATTCACACGGTCCTGGGGATCACTTCTCCCTGACGACCGAGGGTGACACCCCTTTTCCAGCAGGAATGTCACCCCCACATTCAAACACCAGTCAAACTGTAGCCTGCACTACTGACTGTGTGCTTGGTCTACAAAGAAAAAAAACTCATAACCTGAGTATTAAAAAGAAACAAAAACATCATCAGCGCTGACGTGGCCCACGCCTGTGCCACGGCCCCGGCTCCTCATGGGGGGGGAAATCAGGCGGAGGAGGAGCATCCCCTGGTCTCTCCACGGCTGGCAGCCTGCCCTCCAATGCCAGGGCGATGCGGGTGAGGACTGCATTGGTGTCGGCCTGCAGCAGCCTTGACTGCCTCCCCTGTATTTTCCCTGACAGCCTCTGCCAGGGCGTGGACCTCATCCACAAGGCCTGCTGTGGTGGCCTGCAGATCCCCCAGGCAGGTGACCACAGCAGCAGAATTGGAGCCAACATCCTGGACAGCTTCCGTTATGGTGGCATAGGAGGCCATGCTGTCTGCCATACGCTCCATCTGCATGGCAACCTCACCCAGATGGCAGGTCTGGTGGGCCTGTTCCCTCCTGAGGTGTTCCGGGAGGACTTCAGACACCCCCCTAGTCTTCCTGGTCGCCTTCCTGTGGCCAGAAGAGGCTTGGGGCCATGGAGAAGGGGAGACCCTTGAGGGGGAAGACCTGTTGGGGGAGGAGCCTGAGGGGCTTCCCCTGATGGAGGTCTGACTGGTCCCAGCCAAAGGGGGAGAATCCTCCAAGTAGAGGCTGACCTCGTTGGCACTGGTCACCTCCTGAGGAGAGGTGTGGCCACTCCCCTCCACCGAAGAGTCACAGCTTGCCAGGGGGTCAGACTCTGACTGATGTCCGGGGGATGGTGTGGACTGGCCACCGGCATCAGATGGCCCAGCACCCTCCTGCACATCTGTGGATGACACAAAACATTCACATGTTGGAGGACCCACACACTTGTCACATGTTCCCTTGCACCCCCACACATGCTACACACCAGAGATAAAACACACTTACCTTTCCTCAAGGCATCCTCAATGGAGTCAAAGCCCTCCACTTGATGCCTGTGGAGACACTGGGCAACCACCTGCTCCTCAGGAGTGAGAGTCAGAGTAGTTGCTGGTCCCCCTCCAGTGCCCCTGGCATGAGCCCTCATTTTCGCCATCTTACCTTTGACCAAGCGACGCAGGTTGTTGATTTTTTGAGTATATCATTGGGGGTCCTGACCTCATGTCCTAAGGCATTGACATCGGCTGCAATCTGTGCCAGGATCTCTGGCCTTTGTGGTGTTGGCACTCTCTGCACCATGGAGGTAGACATCAAACTGGGACATGGCCCTGATGATCACCTCCTTCTCCTGGTTGGAAAAGTTCAGCTTCCTCCTCTTCTCTGAACCTGGAGCAGACATGTCTCAAAACACCATCAAAAAGTACCTTGCTTCAGGGGGGAAACAAGCGGGTGTACTTTTGCGCTCGACGGGCGCATGTCTGGGCCTATATATGCCCTGTGCGTATCTCTCAAGGGCTACGCCAGGCCGAGTTGTGAGCATGCGCAGAGGGGAGTAGGACAGACATCCTCGTCACGTCGCATGCGCCTTCATTTGCATGGGGTCACGGTTCTTTTAAATGGAACACGCCCACTTCCTTCCTACTTTGTATTACGCCGGCTTACGCCTGTGAATTTACTTTGCGCTGGCGCATGATTGGACGAAAATGCTCTGAGGATACGGTGCTTGCCTCTCTGAGTTGAGCCGGCGTAGCGGAAATGACATGCGCTACGCCCGCCTATATATGCGCCGATGTACGTGGATCTGGCCCAATGTGTGGATTTTTTTTGTGATGTCACAATAATACAGCTTATATCTTACAGATGATTCTTTCTCAATTTGATTTAGAGTGGAGATCCAATCGATATAGAATTTGAGGTGAAATCAGAAGAAGAAGAGACGTATGTGAGGGATGATCAGCAGTCTATGGAGGAGGATGGAATAACGGGGACATTTATAGAGGAGGACACTCCTACAGAGATCAGCACAGGTGGGTCATTAACACTAAATCCATTCCTCCACCCATACTGCTCACCGATTGGTCCAGAGTAGGGCGGGGACTGGGTGATATCAGCCTGTAATCCCCTGGTCACTTTCCTGAGCTGTGTTCCCCGTCCTGTATTCCTGTATTTCTCTCAGATAATCTTCCTTCTCTGTGCTGCAGACACAATTTATGTCTCTAGACTGGATTTATGGTGATTCTGGGGTTCAGCTGGCAGCAGAATGTTGATTTTCACCATAGATGTTGCTCTACCCAGGCACCTGGGGTATGTGTTTTGGGTCTTCTACCTCATGCCCAGGTCTAGCATGATCTCTGAAAGAACAATTCTCCCAGGATTACTTGTTCTGTTGTCTGCTGGCTGTGTCGGGTGGAGGGATATGTCTGTATAGTCTCAGACCCAAGTCACTGGGCCAGATTCAGAGACAAGATACGACGGCGTATCTCTGAGTGCGGGAGGTCGTATCTATGCGCCTGATTCAGAGAATCAGTGACGCATAGATATCCCTAAGATCCGACGGGTGTAAGTGTCTTACACCGTCGTATCTTAGGCTGCATCTTCTGGCTGGCCGATAGGTGGCGCTTCCGTATGTTTACGCAAGGAATATGCAAATTAGTATTTACGCCGATTCAAAAACGAATGACCGCCTGGTGCTTTTTTTTTTACGTCGTTTGCGTTAGGCTTTTTCCGGCGTAAAGTTACCCCTGCTATATGAGGGGTATGTGCGGCGTATCCTATGTTAAGTATGGACGTTGTTCCCGCGTTGAATTTTGAAAATTTTACGTCGTTTGCGTAAGTCGTTCGCGAATAGGGCTGGACGTCATTTATGTTCACGTCAATTCCAATACGTCCTTGCGCCGTACTTCGGCGCAATGCACACTGGGATATTTTACGGACGGCGCTTGCGCCGTTAAAAAAAAAACGTAAAAAAAACGCGGGGTCAAGTCAAATTTAAATACAACACGCCCCCAACATCCCTATTTGAATTACGCGGCATTACGCCGCAACACATACGTTACGCCGCCGTAAATAAAGGCGCAAGTTCTTTCTGAATACAGAACTTGCGCCCAAAGTTACAGCGGCGTAACGTATCGGAGATACGTTACACCGGAAGAAAGATACGCTCAGGTATCTAAATCCGGCCCACTGAGTGCAGTCTCAGGAGATGGGAGGCAGTGGTGTGGGATCTCTGCAACTTGTCTCATGTAAACATTTCATCCGCCACTGATTACTGAATACCAATATTATGAGTCCTGACCCTTACACTGTATAATTTATATTGTACATTACATACTCCTGACCCCTGCACTATATACTCTATGTTGTACATTACATACTCCTGACCCCTGCACTATATACTCTATGTTGTACATTACATACTCCTGACCCCTGCACTGTATACTCTATGGTGTACATTACATACTCCTGACCCCTGCACTATATACTCTATGTTGTACATTACATCATTCTGATACTATATAGTCCTATCTGTTGTATCTTATACAATATGTGGTACATTACATAGTCCTGACTTCTCTCTCTGCTATATATACACATACGGGGCCAGATTCAGAACGGATATATCTCTGTGCGTGGTCGTATCTATGCGCCTGATTCAGAGAATCAGTTACTCATAGATTTCCCTAAGATCCGACCGGCGTAAGTGTTTTACACCGTCGTATCTTAGGCTGCATATTTACGCTGGCCGCTAGGTGGCGCTTCCATATAGTTACGCGATGAATATGCTAATAAGGTATTTACGCCGATTCAGAAACGTACGTCCGGCCGGCGCATTTTTTTTACGTCAGGCTTTTTTCGGTGTAAAGTTATCCCTGCTATATGAGGCGTAGCTAATGTTAAGTATGCACGTTGTTCCTGCGTCGAGTTTTGAAAATTTTACGTCGTTTGCGTAAGTCGTTCGCGAATAGGGCTGTACGTAAGTTACGTTCACGTCTAAAGCAATGACGATTTGCGGCGTAATTTCGAGCATGCACACTGGGATTTTTTCACAAACGGCGCATGTGTCGTTCGTAAAATACGTCAAATACGCGGGGGCACCATTAATTTAAATAAAACACGCCCACATCATCCCCATTTGAATTAGGCGGGCTTACGCCGGACAACATGCGTTACGCCGCCGTAACTAAGGGCGCAAGTCTTTTCTGAATACGGAACTTGCGCCCTAAATTACGGTGGCGTAGTGTATCGCAGATACGTTACGCCCGCAGATAGATAGACGAATCTATCTGAATCCGGCCCAATATGTATTCTCTTTTGTTACACCCATTTTCTACCAGCTGGAAATTTTATATCTGATGATTTGATTGGAGGACAGACTTTTACGTGGTGATAATAATGTCATAACATCCTCGAACTTTGGAACCTTAAACAAAAAGTGATAATGAGGGAGAAGTCAATAACCCAATGATGGGGTCTTCAGGATCAGTCCAGTCTTCATCTTGGTTGTTCTCCCCCATCCTCACTCTCTGACCTCTGGTGGGGCTCAGCCCCGCTGTTATTCATGACTAAATCATGGACTAAATAGGGAAGTGCAGGACTTCTTGTGTTGGGAAGATGGCAATGAGTGATAGAGGGGGTTGGGACACTCGTCCTATAATCCCCTCTTCACTGTCACTCCTATAAAAGACAGTTCTCGTTGTTTCCTCACTCTCTGACCAAGGTCCATGAATAAAGAAATTATCTGGTAGGAGATCAGAGGAGCCATTTACTAGTTACCTTGAGGGGGGAATTGTAAGATCCTCAGAGACAAAGCTGCCTGATCTGGGCGGAGTCCTGGTTTAGGGGAACCAATCAGCTCATGTCTAGTAATAATCTTTTTATCTCTATTTTAGTAGATGGATGGGAGATGAGGAAAACCTCAGAGGATTGTCTCACTTTGTCTCCAGACTGTAAAGTAGAAGATGAGGACATCACACAGTATAGTCCAGGAGAAAACCTGACTACCTCAAATGTCCATCCGGCACCACACAGTGTAGATGGACCATCGTATTCCTCTTATCCTGAGGAACCTCGGACTGTGAGGGACGGTGCCGGACCATCATATTCCTCTTATCCTGAGGAACCTCAGACTGTGCGGGACGGTGCCGAACCATCGTATTACTCTTATCCTGAGGAACCTCAGACTGTGCAGGGCGGTGCCGGACCATCGTATTCCTCTTATCCTGAGGAACCTCAGACTGTGCGGGACGGTGCCGAACCATCGTATTCCTCTTATCCTGAGAAACCTCAGACTGTGTGGGACCGTGCCGGACCATCGCATTCCTCTTATCCTGAGGAACCTCAGACTGTGAGGGACGGCGCCATCCTTCCAACAGAGAAGAGGTTTTCATGTACTGAGTGCGAGAAGTGTTTCCGTTTTAAATCTGATCTTAACGTGCATAAAAGATCTCACACAGGGGAGAAGCTGTATTCCTGTCCTGAGTGCGGGAAATGTTTTTCAGATAAGTCCAGTCTTTCCAAACATCAGAGATCTCACACGGGGGAGAAGCCGTATTCCTGTACTGATTGTGGAAAATGTTTTTCACAGACGTCCAATCTTTCCAGACATCAGAGATCTCACACAGGGGAGAAGCCGTATTCCTGTACTGATTGTGGGAAATGTTTTTCAGAGAAGTCCAGTCTTTACACACATCAAAGAGCTCACACAGGGGAGAAGCCGTATTCCTGTCCTGAGTGTGGGAAATGTTTTTCACAGATGTCCAGTCTTTCCAAACATCAGAGATCTCACACGGGGGAGAAGCCGTATTCCTGTCCTGAGTGTGGGAAATGTTTTTCGGATAAGTCCCATCTTTCCACACATCAGAGATCTCACACAGGGGAGAAGCCGTATTCCTGTCCTGAGTGCGAGAAAAGTTTTTCACAGAAGTCCGATCTTTCCAAACATCAGAGATCTCACACAGGGGAGAAGCCGTATTCCTGTCCTGAGTGTGGGAAATGTTATTCACAGATGTCCTGTCTTTCCAAACATCAGAGATCTCACACGGGGGAGAAGCCGTATTCCTGTCCTGAGTGTGGAAAATGTTTTTCAGATAAGTCCCATCTTTCCACACATCAGAGATCTCACACAGGGGAGAAGCCGTATTCCTGTCCTGAGTGTGGAAAATGTTTTTCAGATAAGTCCTATCTTTCCACACATCAGAGATCTCACACGGGGGAGAAGCCGTATTCCTGTCCTGAGTGTGGGAAATGTTTTTCACAGAAGTCTGATCTTTCCAAACATCAGAGATCTCACACAGGGGAGAAGCCGTATTCCTGTCCTGAGTGTGGAAAATGTTTTTCAGATAAGTCCCATCTTTACACACATCAGAAATCTCACACAGGGGAGAAGCCGTATTCCTGTCCTGAGTGCGCGAAATGTTTTTCACAGAAGTCTGATGTTTCCAAACATCAGAGATCTCACACGGGGGAGAAGCCGTATTCCTGTCCTGAGTGTGGGAAATGTTTTTCCGTGGAGTCCAATCTTTCTACACATCAGAGATCTCACACAGGGGAGAAGCCGTATTCCTGTCCTGAGTGCGGGAAATGTTTTTCACAGAAGTCCAATCTTTCCACACATCAGAGATCTCACATGGGCGAGAAGCTCCTGTCATGAGTGAGGGAATTGTTCCTCACTGAAGTCTTGTCTTCCTGTACATCAGGGATCCCACACAACCATCGAGGTGTATTAGTGAGTGCGGGAAATGTCTTGTATATGAATGTTGCTGGACATCACAGGTCTCATGTGGGGAAGAAGCACACCCTGATATACACCTCAGATATACTCCATGGCTGATCTTCATCATGGAAGAAACAGTTCATAAGGAGATCAGAGATCACCAAAGACATGGATGAAGTGTTGGCCATTGATAGCTGGAGAAAAATAAAAATGGAGTCATGACCTCTCATTGGCTGAGTACATTTTGGGGTGGAAGATTTCACAGACACTTAGAGGTCGGTATAAAATAAAAATAGTTGAATGAATGTGAGCGGTCATGATGAATATTGGATGTATTTTATTTCATACACTGATTTCCTTGGCTCCATCTAGTGGCCATAAAGCGGTATTGTGCTATTTTTACTGATTGAGGTATTTAACCACTTGACCACCAGGCCTATTCTGGCACTTCTCTCCTTCATGTGAAAATCACAATTTTTTTGCTAGAAAATTAATCAGAACCCCCAAACATTATATATATTTTTTTAGCAGACATCCTAGGGAATAAAATGGCAGTCATTGCAATACTTTTTGTCACACCGTATTTGCGCAGCGGTCTTACAAGCGCACTTTTTTTGGATAAAAATCACTTTTTTGAATTAAAAAATAAGACAACAATACATTTTGCCCAATTTTTTTATATATTGTGAAAGATAATGTTACGCCGAGTAAAGTGATACCCAACATGTCACGCTTAAAAATTGCGCCCGCTCGTGGCATGGCGTCAAACTTTTACCCTTAAAAATCTCGATAGGCGACGTTTAAAAAATTCTACAGGTTGCATTTTTTGAGTTGCAGAGTAGTTCTAGGGCTAGAATTATTGCTCTCACTCTAACGATCGCGGCGATACCTCACTTGTGTGGGTTGAATACCGTTTTCATATGCGGGCGCTACTCGCGTATGCGTTTGCTTCTGCGCGCAAGCTCGTCGGGATGGGGCGCTTTAAAAAATTATTTTTTTGTTTTCTTATTTATTTTTATTTAGTTTTATAATTTTTTACACTGAAATAAAAAAAAAAAAAAATGTATCACTTTTATTCCTATTACAAGGAATGTAAACATCCCTTGTAATAGAAAAAAGCATGACAGGTCCTCTTAAATATGAGATCTGGGGTCAAAAAGACCTCAGATCTCATATTTAGACTTAAATGCAAAAAAAAAAAAAAAAAATGTCATTTTTTCAAATGACAAAAAAAAAATGTTTCTTTAAGAGGCTGGGCGGGACTGACGTTTTGACGTCACTTCCGCCCAGCAGAGCTATGAGGACGGGTGAAGGAGATTTCTCCTTCAGTCCCGTCCCCGCTCAGCTGCCGGACACATCCGATCCCCTCCGCCGCTACCGACGGCTCCTCTTCTCTGAACCTGGAGCAGACATGTCTCAAAACACCATCAAAAAGTACCTTGCTTCAGGGGGGAAACAAGCGGGTGTACTTTTGCGCTCGACGGGCGCATGTCTGGGCCTATATATGCCCTGTGCGTATCTCTCAAGGGCTACGCCAGGCCGAGTTGTGAGCATGCGCAGAGGGGAGTAGGACAGACATCCTCGTCACGTCGCATGCGCCTTCATTTGCATGGGGTCACGGTTCTTTTAAATGGAACACGCCCACTTCCTTCCTACTTTGTATTACGCCGGCTTACGCCTGTGAATTTACTTTGCGCTGGCGCATGATTGGACGAAAATGCTCTGAGGATACGGTGCTTGCCTCTCTGAGTTGAGCCGGCGTAGCGGAAATGACATGCGCTACGCCCGCCTATATATGCGCCGATGTACGTGGATCTGGCCCAATGTGTGGATTTTTTTTGTGATGTCACAATAATACAGCTTATATCTTACAGATGATTCTTTCTCAATTTGATTTAGAGTGGAGATCCAATCGATATAGAATTTGAGGTGAAATCAGAAGAAGAAGAGACGTATGTGAGGGATGATCAGCAGTCTATGGAGGAGGATGGAATAACGGGGACATTTATAGAGGAGGACACTCCTACAGAGATCAGCACAGGTGGGTCATTAACACTAAATCCATTCCTCCACCCATACTGCTCACCGATTGGTCCAGAGTAGGGCGGGGACTGGGTGATATCAGCCTGTAATCCCCTGGTCACTTTCCTGAGCTGTGTTCCCCGTCCTGTATTCCTGTATTTCTCTCAGATAATCTTCCTTCTCTGTGCTGCAGACACAATTTATGTCTCTAGACTGGATTTATGGTGATTCTGGGGTTCAGCTGGCAGCAGAATGTTGATTTTCACCATAGATGTTGCTCTACCCAGGCACCTGGGGTATGTGTTTTGGGTCTTCTACCTCATGCCCAGGTCTAGCATGATCTCTGAAAGAACAATTCTCCCAGGATTACTTGTTCTGTTGTCTGCTGGCTGTGTCGGGTGGAGGGATATGTCTGTATAGTCTCAGACCCAAGTCACTGGGCCAGATTCAGAGACAAGATACGACGGCGTATCTCTGAGTGCGGGAGGTCGTATCTATGCGCCTGATTCAGAGAATCAGTGACGCATAGATATCCCTAAGATCCGACGGGTGTAAGTGTCTTACACCGTCGTATCTTAGGCTGCATCTTCTGGCTGGCCGATAGGTGGCGCTTCCGTATGTTTACGCAAGGAATATGCAAATTAGTATTTACGCCGATTCAAAAACGAATGACCGCCTGGTGCTTTTTTTTTTACGTCGTTTGCGTTAGGCTTTTTCCGGCGTAAAGTTACCCCTGCTATATGAGGGGTATGTGCGGCGTATCCTATGTTAAGTATGGACGTTGTTCCCGCGTTGAATTTTGAAAATTTTACGTCGTTTGCGTAAGTCGTTCGCGAATAGGGCTGGACGTCATTTATGTTCACGTCAATTCCAATACGTCCTTGCGCCGTACTTCGGCGCAATGCACACTGGGATATTTTACGGACGGCGCTTGCGCCGTTAAAAAAAAAAACGTAAAAAAAACGCGGGGTCAAGTCAAATTTAAATACAACACGCCCCCAACATCCCTATTTGAATTACGCGGCATTACGCCGCAACACATACGTTACGCCGCCGTAAATAAAGGCGCAAGTTCTTTCTGAATACAGAACTTGCGCCCAAAGTTACAGCGGCGTAACGTATCGGAGATACGTTACACCGGAAGAAAGATACGCTCAGGTATCTAAATCCGGCCCACTGAGTGCAGTCTCAGGAGATGGGAGGCAGTGGTGTGGGATCTCTGCAACTTGTCTCATGTAAACATTTCATCCGCCACTGATTACTGAATACCAATATTATGAGTCCTGACCCTTACACTGTATAATTTATATTGTACATTACATACTCCTGACCCCTGCACTATATACTCTATGTTGTACATTACATACTCCTGACCCCTGCACTATATACTCTATGTTGTACATTACATACTCCTGACCCCTGCACTGTATACTCTATGGTGTACATTACATACTCCTGACCCCTGCACTATATACTCTATGTTGTACATTACATACTCCTGACCCCTGCACTATATACTCTATGTTGTACATTACATCATTCTGATACTATATAGTCCTATCTGTTGTATCTTATACAATATGTGGTACATTACATAGTCCTGACTTCTCTCTCCCCTCTACCCACTGCTATATATACACATACGGGGCCAGATTCAGAACGGATATATCTCTGTGCGTGGTCGTATCTATGCGCCTGATTCAGAGAATCAGTTACTCATAGATTTCCCTAAGATCCGACCGGCGTAAGTGTTTTACACCGTCGTATCTTAGGCTGCATATTTACGCTGGCCGCTAGGTGGCGCTTCCATATAGTTACGCGATGAATATGCTAATAAGGTATTTACGCCGATTCAGAAACGTACGTCCGGCCGGCGCATTTTTTTTACGTCAGGCTTTTTTCGGTGTAAAGTTATCCCTGCTATATGAGGCGTAGCTAATGTTAAGTATGCACGTTGTTCCTGCGTCGAGTTTTGAAAATTGTACGTCGTTTGCGTAAGTCGTTCGCGAATAGGGCTGTACGTAAGTTACGTTCACGTCTAAAGCAATGACGATTTGCGGCGTAATTTCGAGCATGCACACTGGGATTTTTTCACAAACGGCGCATGTGTCGTTCGTAAAATACGTCAAATACGCGGGGGCACCATTAATTTAAATAAAACACGCCCACATCATCCCCATTTGAATTAGGCGGGCTTACGCCGGACAACATGCGTTACGCCGCCGTAACTAAGGGCGCAAGTCTTTTCTGAATACGGAACTTGCGCCCTAAATTACGGTGGCGTAGTGTATCGCAGATACGTTACGCCCGCAGATAGATAGACGAATCTATCTGAATCCGGCCCAATATGTATTCTCTTTTGTTACACCCATTTTCTACCAGCTGGAAATTTTATATCTGATGATTTGATTGGAGAAAAGACTTTACGTGGTGATAATAATGTCATAACATCCTCGAACTTTGGAACCTTAAACAAAAAGTGATAATGAGGGAGAAGTCAATAACCCAATGATGGGGTCTTCAGGATCAGTCCAGTCTTCATCTTGGTTGTTCTCCCCCATCCTCACTCTCTGACCTCTGGTGGGGCTCAGCCCCGCTGTTATTCATGACTAAATCATGGACTAAATAGGGAAGTGCAGGACTTCTTGTGTTGGGAAGATGGCAATGAGTGATAGAGGGGGTTGGGACACTCGTCCTATAATCCCCTCATCACTGTCACTCCTATAAAAGACAGTTCTCGTTGTTTCCTCACTCTCTGACCAAGGTCCATGAATAAAGAAATTATCTGGTAGGAGATCAGAGGAGCCATTTACTAGTTACCTTGAGGGGGGAATTGTAAGATCCTCAGAGACAAAGCTGCCTGATCTGGGCGGAGTCCTGGTTTAGGGGAACCAATCAGCTCATGTCTAGTAATAATCTTTTTATCTCTATTTTAGTAGATGGATGGGAGATGAGGAAAACCTCAGAGGATTGTCTCACTTTGTCTCCAGACTGTAAAGTAGAAGATGAGGACATCACACAGTATAGTCCAGGAGAAAACCTGACTACCTCAAATGTCCATCCGGCACCACACAGTGTAGATGGACCATCGTATTCCTCTTATCCTGAGGAACCTCGGACTGTGAGGGACGGTGCCGGACCATCATATTCCTCTTATCCTGAGGAACCTCAGACTGTGCGGGACGGTGCCGAACCATCGTATTACTCTTATCCTGAGGAACCTCAGACTGTGCAGGGCGGTGCCGGACCATCGTATTCCTCTTATCCTGAGGAACCTCAGACTGTGCGGGACGGTGCCGAACCATCGTATTCCTCTTATCCTGAGAAACCTCAGACTGTGTGGGACCGTGCCGGACCATCGCATTCCTCTTATCCTGAGGAACCTCAGACTGTGAGGGACGGCGCCATCCTTCCAACAGAGAAGAGGTTTTCATGTACTGAGTGCGAGAAGTGTTTCCGTTTTAAATCTGATCTTAACGTGCATAAAAGATCTCACACAGGGGAGAAGCTGTATTCCTGTCCTGAGTGCGGGAAATGTTTTTCAGATAAGTCCAGTCTTTCCAAACATCAGAGATCTCACACGGGGGAGAAGCCGTATTCCTGTACTGATTGTGGAAAATGTTTTTCACAGACGTCCAATCTTTCCAGACATCAGAGATCTCACACAGGGGAGAAGCCGTATTCCTGTACTGATTGTGGGAAATGTTTTTCAGAGAAGTCCAGTCTTTACACACATCAAAGAGCTCACACAGGGGAGAAGCCGTATTCCTGTCCTGAGTGTGGGAAATGTTTTTCACAGATGTCCAGTCTTTCCAAACATCAGAGATCTCACACGGGGGAGAAGCCGTATTCCTGTCCTGAGTGTGGGAAATGTTTTTCGGATAAGTCCCATCTTTCCACACATCAGAGATCTCACACAGGGGAGAAGCCGTATTCCTGTCCTGAGTGCGAGAAAAGTTTTTCACAGAAGTCCGATCTTTCCAAACATCAGAGATCTCACACAGGGGAGAAGCCGTATTCCTGTCCTGAGTGTGGGAAATGTTATTCACAGATGTCCTGTCTTTCCAAACATCAGAGATCTCACACGGGGGAGAAGCCGTATTCCTGTCCTGAGTGTGGAAAATGTTTTTCAGATAAGTCCCATCTTTCCACACATCAGAGATCTCACACAGGGGAGAAGCCGTATTCCTGTCCTGAGTGTGGAAAATGTTTTTCAGATAAGTCCTATCTTTCCACACATCAGAGATCTCACACGGGGGAGAAGCCGTATTCCTGTCCTGAGTGCGCGAAATGTTTTTCACAGAAGTCTGATGTTTCCAAACATCAGAGATCTCACACGGGGGAGAAGCCGTATTCCTGTCCTGAGTGTGGGAAATGTTTTTCCGTGGAGTCCAATCTTTCTACACATCAGAGATCTCACACAGGGGAGAAGCCGTATTCCTGTCCTGAGTGCGGGAAATGTTTTTCACAGAAGTCCAATCTTTCCACACATCAGAGATCTCACATGGGCGAGAAGCTCCTGTCATGAGTGAGGGAATTGTTCCTCACTGAAGTCTTGTCTTCCTGTACATCAGGGATCCCACACAACCATCGAGGTGTATTAGTGAGTGCGGGAAATGTCTTGTATATGAATGTTGCTGGACATCACAGGTCTCATGTGGGGAAGAAGCACACCCTGATATACACCTCAGATATACTCCATGGCTGATCTTCATCATGGAAGAAACAGTTCATAAGGAGATCAGAGATCACCAAAGACATGGATGAAGTGTTGGCCATTGATAGCTGGAGAAAAATAAAAATGGAGTCATGACCTCTCATTGGCTGAGTACATTTTGGGGTGGAAGATTTCACAGACACTTAGAGGTCGGTATAAAATAAAAATAGTTGAATGAATGTGAGCGGTCATGATGAATATTGGATGTATTTTATTTCATACACTGATTTCCTTGGCTCCATCTAGTGGCCATAAAGCGGTATTGTGCTATTTTTACTGATTGAGGTATTTAACCACTTGACCACCAGGCCTATTCTGGCACTTCTCTCCTTCATGTGAAAATCACAATTTTTTTGCTAGAAAATTAATCAGAACCCCCAAACATTATATATATTTTTTTAGCAGACATCCTAGGGAATAAAATGGCAGTCATTGCAATACTTTTTGTCACACCGTATTTGCGCAGCGGTCTTACAAGCGCACTTTTTTTGGATAAAAATCACTTTTTTGAATTAAAAAATAAGACAACAATACATTTTGCCCAATTTTTTTATATATTGTGAAAGATAATGTTACGCCGAGTAAAGTGATACCCAACATGTCACGCTTAAAAATTGCGCCCGCTCGTGGCATGGCGTCAAACTTTTACCCTTAAAAATCTCGATAGGCGACGTTTAAAAAATTCTACAGGTTGCATTTTTTGAGTTGCAGAGTAGTTCTAGGGCTAGAATTATTGCTCTCACTCTAACGATCGCGGCGATACCTCACTTGTGTGGGTTGAATACCGTTTTCATATGCGGGCGCTACTCGCGTATGCGTTTGCTTCTGCGCGCAAGCTCGTCGGGATGGGGCGCTTTAAAAAATTATTTTTTTGTTTTCTTATTTATTTTTATTTAGTTTTATAATTTTTTACACTGAAATAAAAAAAAAAAAAAATTATCACTTTTATTCCTATTACAAGGAATGTAAACATCCCTTGTAATAGAAAAAAGCATGACAGGTCCTCTTAAATATGAGATCTGGGGTCAAAAAGACCTCAGATCTCATATTTAGACTTAAATGCAAAAAAAAAAAAAAAAATGTCATTTTTTCAAATGACAAAAAAAAAATGTTTCTTTAAGAGGCTGGGCGGGACTGACGTTTTGACGTCACTTCCGCCCAGCAGAGCTATGAGGACGGGTGAAGGAGATTTCTCCTTCAGTCCCGTCCCCGCTCAGCTGCCGGACACATCCGATCCCCTCCGCCGCTACCGACGGCTCCGGTAAGTGGCGGAGGGCGCGGGGGGGGGGGGGCCCTCTCCCGCCACCGAAAACGGCGATCTTGCGGCGAATCCGCCGCGGAGACCGCCGTTATCGTGTACACCACCGCCCCCTGAAAAGATGAATATCTCGGTTGTGGCAGCAGCTGCTGCCATTATCGAGATATTCAACTTTAAAAACAGGACGTCTTTTTGACATGGGGCGGTGGTCAAGTGGTTAATGAAAAATACCGTTTTATGGCCACTAGATGGAGCTGACAATCATAGGAAATCACTGTGTTACATTCTAGCAATATGTGTAAGAGCTGAATGAATTTCCTATAAGTAGAGCCCTCAGTTTGCTCTGTCAGACATGATTTCATACTAATACCTGAGATCATACTCATACACTTATCAGTACAGCAGATATTGGGGGATAGAAGGGAAAGTGTATGGAAGCCTCACCTTCTAATACAACCCATTCAGTTTATAATAGAAATGAAAGGCAAAACATTTGTGTATAGATATAAAGTATATTAGAAGTACTTTTCTCCCCTTTTTTATAAGTGATCACATTCCCTCTGTTCTCAGCTGCATAAGAGTTGGGATAGGAGAAACAGCAACACACCGGTCTTCCCAGTGAATGGCTGTGCAGGGGGGAGGTTGTAAGCGCAAGTCTGATGATTGGAGGAGAGCAAGCTGCCTTCCAAGCTCAGCCAGCAAACTGACCATATTGTGCTCTTCTGCCTAGTATGGTCAGTTCTTAACTGGAAAGTAGAGGGAGTGGCAGGATCACCAGGGATTTCACACAAAGAGAACAGGAGACTTCTTCATACCAGTACATGGGACAGAAGACACAGATCAGGAAGAGGAAATGTTGGACTTATATTCTTTACCCAGTTCAGCCGTGGGAAGGTTTTACCCCCCTCCCTTCATGACCAGCCCAGGCCATTGTTTGCTATTTAACACTGCGCTCCTTTACCTGGTAATTGCTCGGTCATGTGACGCTGTACACAAATGACATTTATATTATTGTTTCCCACCAATAGAGATTTCTTTTGGTGTTTTTGATCACCTCTGGGTTCTTTTATTTTTTTATTATATAAACAAAAAAAAACACTAAAATGTAAAAACAAAAATAATATTTTTACTTTCCGCTATAAAACATCCAACAGAAAAATAAAAACATCGAATTTCTTCATAAATTTTGGCCAAAATCTATTCTGCTCCATGTCTTTGGTAAAAAATCCCAATAAGTGTATATTGACTGGTTTGTGTGAAAGTTATAATGTCTACAAACTATGGAATATATTGGAATTTTTATTTATTTTATTTGTTTATTCTACTAATGGTGGTGATCAGCGACTTCTAATGGGACTGCCAGAGTGTGACGGGCAATCTGACACTCACTGACATCACCAGTGACACCAATACAGAGATCAGTGATAATAATATACACTGTCACTGTACTAATGACACCGGCTGGGAAGTGACATCACCAGTGACACCAATACAGAGATCAGTGATAATACTATGCACTGTCACTGTACTAATGACACCGGCTGGGAACTGACATCACCAGTGACACCAATACAGAGATCAGTGATAATACTATGCACTGTCACTGTACTAATGACACCGGCTGGTAACTGACATCACCCGTGACACCAATACAGAGGTCAGTGATAATACTGTGATGGATTAGGTAAAATGCCCATTTTCTAGGCATCTTTTCTATACTATAAAGCAGGGGTCTCCAAACTTTTTACTTCGAGGGCCACATTCTATATTTTACACACATTCGCGGGCCGGAAACATAATTTATAAATAAATCCACAGAAGAAGAATAGAATAGAATTTGACTTACTGCTGACAGCAGGATTGGATGGTGCTCCTATATTCTTTGCTGGCACCTAAACGCTGGAGCATCATGCAGCGGGGCTAAACTTCCAGCGTGCATGAGGCTTTACATCCGTGTCACCATCATCTGTGTCCCCATCAGTCTTCCCATTCATCTGTGTCCCCATTTATCTGTGTCCCCATCATCTGTGTCCCCATCAGTCTCCCCATCCATCAGTCTTCCCATCCATCTGTGTCCCCATCCATCTGTGTCCCCATCCACCTGTGTCCCCATCCACCTGTGTCCCCATCAGTCTCCCCATTCACCTGTGTCCCCATCAGTCTCCCCATTTATCTGTGTCCCCATTCATCTGTGTCCCCATCAGTGTCCCCATCCACCTGTGTCCCCATCCACCTGTGTCCCCATCATCTGTGTCCCCATCATCTGTGTCCCCATCATCTGTGTCCCCATCAGTCTCCCCATCCACCTGTGTCCCCATCATCTGTGTCCCCATCATCTGTGTCCCCATCAGTCTCCCCATCCATCTGTGTCACCATCATCTGTGTCCCCATCAGTCTTCCCATTCATTTGTGTCCCCATCCATCTGTGTCCCCATCAGTCTCCCCATCCATCTGTCTCCCCATCCATCTGTGTCCCCATCAGTCTCCCCATTCATCTGTGTCCCCATCAGTCTCCCCATCCATCTGTGTCCCCATCCATCTGTGTCCCCATTCATCTGTGTCCCCATCAGTTTCCCCATCCACCTGCGTCCCCATTCATCTGTGTCCCCATCATCTGTGTCCCCATTCATCTGTGTCCCTATTCATCTGTGTCCCCATCCATCTGTGTCCCCATTTATCTGTGTCCCCATTTATCTGTGTCCCCATTTATCTGTGTCCCCATCCATCTGTGTCCCCATTCATCTGTGTCCCCATCCATCTGTGTCCCCATCAGTCTCCCCATTCATCTGTGTCCCCATCAGTCTCCCCATCCATCTGTGTCCCCATCCATCTGTGTCCCCATTCATCTGTGTCCCCATCAGTTTCCCCATCCACCTGCGTCCCCATTCATCTGTGTCCCCATCATCTGTGTCCCCATTCATCTGTGTCCCTATTCATCTGTGTCCCCATCCATCTGTGTCCCCATTTATCTGTGTCCCCATTTATCTGTGTCCCCATTTATCTGTGTCCCCATCCATCTGTGTCCCCATTCATCTGTGTCCCCATCCATCTGTGTCCCCATCAGTCTTCCCATTCATCTGTGTCCCCATTCATCTGTGTCCCCATTCATCTGTGTCCCCATCAGTCTCCGCATTCATCTGTGTCCCCATCAGTCTCCCCATTCATCTGTGTCCCCATTCATCTGTGTCCCCATCAGTCTCCGCATTCATCTGTGTCCCCATCAGTCTCCCCATTCATCTGTGTCCCCATTCATCTGTGTCCCCATCAGTCTCCGCATTCATCTGTGTCCCCATCAGTCTCCCCATTCATCTGTGTCCCCATCAGTCTCCCCATTCATCTGTGTCCCCATTCTTCTGTGTCCCCATCACTCATCAGGCTATCCCCACAAATTGGTGTCCCCATTAGAGCCCCCCCCCATCATTTATCCGAGTCTCCCTGCACATTTGTGTCCCCATCACAGCCCAACCCCGCCTGCATATTTGTGTCACCATTAGAGCCATCAGCCCCCCTCCTCACATGTTTGTGTCCCCATAAGAGCCACCAGCACCCCCACATTTGTGTCCCCATCAAACCCCACAGATATTTGTGTCCCCATCAGAATCATCAGCTCCCCACATTTGTGTCCCCATCAGACCCCACAGATATTTGTGTCCCCATCAGAGTCATCACCCCCCCCCCCATATATATATATTTATGTCCCATCAGTCATCAGCCCCCCCCCCACATTTATGTCCCCATCAGTCATCAGCCCCCCCCCCCCACATGTATGTCCCCATCAGAGTCATAAGCCCCCCAAAATGTGTGTCCCCATCAGTCTACAACCCCCCCTCCACGTGTGTCCCCAGCAGTGTCATCAGCCCCCCAAAATTTGTGTCCAAATCGGTCTGAAAAACCCCCTCCACGTGTGTCCCCATCAGAGTCATCAGCCCCCAGATGTTTGTGCCCCATCAGCGCCATTCAACCCACCCCCACTCCAGTGTATCAGCCCCCCTCCTTGCATGTGTCCAGCGCGTCTCCACTCTCCGTCACTGGCTGTGCAGACCTGCTGCATCTCCCGACTCCCGCCCCGCTGGTATTGCACACTCGTTACTGGTTAACAGCGAGGCGGGAGGCGGGAGCAGGGAGGCGGCAACGGGTCTGCCCTAAACACCTTATTGGCTGCTGGGATGCCGTGGTCCCAGCAGCCAACACACACAGTGAGATGCCGGGAGGGATTGCGGGACCTGCGCTGCATATTGCCTGGGGCGAATATGCAGCGCAGATTCCACAACTAACAGGTGGACTAAGGAGTCACGCTGCGGGCCGGAAGAAATGGCCTGGCGGGCCGGATGTGGCCCGCGGGCCGTAGTTTGGAGACCCCTGCTATAAAGTCTATATTTTTCCTGAATAAAAACTGCTTTTATATTCCTTGCTCAAAACAACCGCTAGTAGCACCCCCTCCCATCGAGTGAAGAATGGAACTAAAAGATGGCGCCTCCGCCCAGGACTACACCCTATCTGATGACGCTGAGATCCTGGAGGAAGTTCACCGTACATGGACACAACCAATCAGAAGCTACGAGTATCTAGATAACGTTATGCTAATGATACATTTGCTTACAGCATTAGTCGCTCGCCTATAAAACCCCCCATGTATCCGGAACCTGAAGAGAGTATCTTTAATCTGAGCATAGTCTCAGTGTGGTCCTTTTCTCGTACATGCACTACATCATATAGGTCTAATCAGGACGGGGGCAGATACTCACCAGACGATTAGTCTGATCCATATCAGCTGGCGCCCTAACGTGGGGCCCCGGGTTGTGAAGCAATGGACAGCCGATCGCAAAGGCGCCGAGGTGGACCAATGCGGACGAGCTGGAGACTGATCACCTCCAGAGTACGGTAAGACATACCTTTCAGTACCTTACCAGTATGTGACCCATCTCCGTTGTTGGTCTATTTCTCTCTGATGTGGCTGCCCAGCGGTCACTAGTGTTGCTCACGAATATTCGCATTGCGAATATTCGACTCGAATATAGCATATTCGAGAAATCGCACTATATTTCGAATTTCGCGGTGAATATTCGCAATTCCGAATATTCGATTTTTTACAATTTTTTTTTTAAAACAGATCACATCCTAGATATCTCCATCGACATCTAAAAGCATTGCTGGTATGATTAGAGACCCTGGGCCGAGTAGCTGAAGCGTTCATTGAATTTTGCCGAAAAATCGCAATGCGATTATTCGGCAAACGCAATATCGCGCGATTATTTTCTTCGCCCCTATCTTCCGCATCAGAGCGATTTTTACAGTTTCATTTTTAAAACAGATCACATCCTAGTGATCTCCATAGACGTCTAAAAGCATTGCTGGTATGATTAGAGACCTTGGGCCGAGTAGTTGAAGCGATCATTTTATATTGCCGAATATTCGCAATGCGAATATTCGGCAATAGGAATATTGCGTGATTATTTTCTCCGCCCTTTTGCATCAGAGCCAATCAGAGTTCTCCTTCCACACTCGTCAGAGGTTAGCAACCAATAGGAACCTGCCTGCACGGACATTATATAAGCTCACTCCCAGCACCATTTCATTGCAGATTCAGAAGCTGGCTAGAGAGTGTGGAGGCTGTTTCTGTGTTCCTGTGTCTTTGTTCCTGATTGATTTATATCATCACCAGCATAGTGCTGCATTGCTATTTAGTGATTCCAGTGCATCTTTTCCAGTATATCAACTGCTTTTTTCAAAGCAATAGACCCAAGAGCTTTTTTCAAAGCTACGTTTTGTGCTGTTTTGTTCATCTTGTGTTACTGTTTGATCTTGCATCTTTGCTGTTCAGTGATATTTGCTAGTGATTTCAGTGCACATTTTGCTGAGCTTTCTAAAAGAGCTTTTTTCAAAGCTAAGTTTTGTTCATCTTGTGTTACTGTTTGATCTTGCAGCTTCGCTGTTCAGTGATATTTGCTAGTCATTTCAGTGCACATTTTGCTTAGTTTTTCCTAAAGAGCTTTTCTAAAAGCTAAGTTTTGTGTTCAGTTTAGTTAAATTTTGTGTAGTAAGTGTACACACTGTTAGTGTACATTTATTTCATCTAGCTTAGCTTAGTGTGTGTTTAGTGTCTGTGTTTTGTGTTTTAAAAAAAAAAAGTTAGTGTTTGTTTAGTGCTTTTTTTTTTTTCTTTAATTTTGTAGTCCTTGTCTTTGGTGTACTACTTTTCTTATAGTTTAGTAGCTGTCTGTGTACGTCTTTGTCTGCGTGCCTGTCTTGTAAAAAAAACACAAAAACACATTTTCCTCACATTTCCCCCCCCAATAAAGTTTACCCCCCCCACACACATCAGCAATTATGAGCGGCATCCGTGGCCGTGGCAGCAGGGGTAGGGGAGTTACTCCCAGTGCTGGGTCGCTGCCAGCACGGGGTACCTCTCGTGTCCCTACTAGTGGTAGAGGATCGGGTGCAAGGGGAGTCCGCCTGATCCGGGAGTTCTTCCCATCGGGCAGCCGCCCGATATTGCCATCTCAGGCTGAAGTAGTGGTGGACTACATGGGGCACAGCAGTGCCACTGAGTCGTCGGTCCCGACTCACAGTAGTACCACCATTACACCGGTGCCTGTAGTACCCCCCCCAGCCCCCAAGAGTCCAGCATCTTACTGTTCGACAGCGACAGTGAGAGGGATATCTTGGGGGAGGCCATGCATCAGGCAGACCTTCAGCTCTGTCCTGATGGTCAGGACCTTTTTGAAGGGATGGATGAGGAGGATGGGATACCTGCTGGCAGTATCCCAGAGACATCCCTTCAAACTGGTGCTGCTGTTTTGGTGCAGGAAACAGCAGCACCTAGTCAGACCCAGGCGTGGGTGAGGGGACAGCGGAGCCAGGCTAGAGGCTCCATGTCAGTTGGTTCCCTCAGACCAACACATCTCAGCCCTTGGTCTAAAATCTCTGGGGGCGAAGAGGGTGACCCATCATGGTTGCCATCTGACGCGTCGGCTCACTACGTCAGTGACGACGGGGAAGGTAGGCACCCTGGTGAAACGGTGCGCCAGGTCACCACCAGGGAGACCATCGTCAGGGTCTCCACTGGTGATGGCAGCAGGAGGAGCAGCAGGCAGCTCCACCTGTGCGCACCGAGTCCCAGCAGGTGCAAGTAAGCGTCACCCCATCTGACAGGAGGGCGGTGCTGAAGTCACCTGTCTGGAACTACTTTACCCTGGTGGCAGACAACCCTACCGTGGCCATCTGCCGGATTTGTAAAGTGAGGGTGAAGAGAGGGAAGTGTTTGGCTCGGGTGGGTACCACAGCCCTGAACCAGCACCTGAGGATAAACCACTGGGCGGTGTTTGACGAGATGAAGCGTGGTGGTGGTAGCAGCGCCACCACCACAAGTGAGCAGGGTACAGCAGCCCCTGCCACATCTTCATCTCTTTCCAGCAGGTCATGCCCCCCCGCTCCCTCTAGTAGAGGTACTGGTACCGGCAGCCAGACCTCTACTTCCACAGCACCCTCCGCGTCTGTGTCCCGCACTGCCGTCCGGCGCCAGGCGTCAATTTCAGACGCCTTTGACCGCACCACTCCCTTCCCCCCTGGAGACCGACGTGTGCGTTCCCTCAATGGGCTCCTGGCAAGGGTTATTGCCCAACATCTGCTGCCCTTCAACATAGTTGACAGCAACCCCTTCAGGCAGATGTTGGAGCAGGCCCAACCCCAATGGCGTGTCCCCAGCCGCCATTTCTTTGCCAGGACTGGTGTCCCTGCCCTACACCAGCACATTGTGCAGAATGTAACCCTGTCGCTGGATCACGCTGTCAGCGACAGGGTTCATCTGACAATGGATGGCTGGACCAGCAGGCATGGGCAGGGGCGCTACATCAGCTTCACGGCCCATTGGGTTTCCCTCTGAGGCGTCGGTGAGGGATCGGCGGCAACCGATCTTGTGGTGCCGCCCCGGGGTGTCCAGGGGAGAACTGCTGGTCTCCCTCAAGCCACTGTCTCCGCAGCTGCTGAGCCTCCCAGCAAGCGCCCCCGTAGCTACTCAAGTGTGGGGCACGTGCGCTGTCAGGCCGTTCTCCAGCTTGTTAGTTTAGGGGACCGGAGACACACTGGAGAAGAAGTGCTGAAAGCACTTCAGGCTCAGGTCCAGAAGTGGCTGACACCCCGAAGGCTCCAGGCAGGTATGGTTGTCTGCGATAACGGCAGCAACCTACTCGCCACCCTCAGTGCTGGCAGTCTGACCCACATGCCCTGTCTGGCACATGTCCTCAACCTGGTGGTGCAGAAGTTCCTGCGCACTTATCCCGGGTTGAGTGACATTGTGGCAAAGGCGCGTAGGATTGCCAGCCACTTCAGGCGCTCCCCAACCGCTACCGCGTCCCTGTCCGAGTTGCAGCGGAACTACAGTCTGCCCCTTCACCGGCTGATTGTGGACAGTGTGACGCGGTGGAACTCCACCCTCCACATGCTGAAGAGGTTGTGGGAGCAGCGAAGGGTGGTGAGGGAGTACCTGATGGAACTACGCACTGAGAGGGCTTCACCACAACTCCCTTTCATCGCCTGTGCGGAGTGGGGGCAGATAAACCAGGTCTGCCAAGTGTTGTCCTCCTTCGAGCAGGCGACCAAGATGGTCAGCAGTGAGCATGTCGGCCTCAATAACGTGCTGCCAATAGTGTTCATGCTGGAGAGGACACTAGATCGCCTGCTCGAAGCTGGGGAGAGTGCCTTGGTGGAGCAGGAGGAGTCAGCAATGCTCCACCGAGACCAGGGCCAGGAGGAGGAGGATGATGATGATGAGGAGGAGGTGGTTGCTGGTGTCGTCCCGGAGTCAGGGCCTGGTCAGGAGGGAGAGCCGGTGTTGGGGGCACCGATAGTCCGGGGGTTGGGCATCTCTGAGCGTGACCAGCAGCGCCTCAGGGATGAAGAGTCGGACCTCATTCACCTGGGCAGCAGTGAGGAGTCACAGCGGGCTGTGCTCTTCCCCATGGCTGCCCACATGCTGAGATGCCTCAGGAGGGACCCCCGGGTTAAGACCATCAAGGCGAGGGATGATTTCTGGATGGCCACCCTTTTGGATCCCAGGTGCAAGGGGAAACTGGAGCAGTTCATTCCAGCCAGCCGGAGGCAGCACCGGATGGAGGAACTGCAGGCAGGCATTGTCAGCCGGTTGGAGCAGGCAACTCCCCGGCCTCCAGTTGTCCCCCCTCATCTCACCCAGCAGGTGGCTGCACCCAGCAGCAGCCGAGCAGGGGACCTAATGGATGAGATGAGGATGTTCTTCCAAACCGAGCGACCCAGTACCAGCAGCAGCAGCAGTCACCACCAGCGGCTGGCCCACATGGTGGCAGACTACATGGCGTCCGTCGGTGCTTCTGACAGTATGAGCACCGACGACCCCATGGAGTACTGGGTTGCCAGATTGGACACCTGCCGCGAGCTCGCTCAGTATGCGCTGGAGTTATTGTCTTGCCCCCCCTCCAGCGTACTATCTGAGCGGACATTCAGCGCGGCAGGTGGGGTGGTCACGGACAAGAGGACCCGTCTGTCCACAGACTCCGTGGACAGACTCACATTCATAAAGATGAATGAGTCCTGGATCGGCGGTGACTTTCTGGCACCCGTCGTCGGTTCAGGGCGCTGAAGGGTCCCTTGTCATGCATTCCCTGATGGAGCCCCGGACCTGATGTATTTACAGTGCTGAATATAACTATTTTAACATCTGAGAAAATCAATGTTAATATTTGGTACAGTAGGCTTTCTTTGCAATTACAGCGGTCAAACCTTTCTTGTAGTTTTACACCAGCTTTGCACACACTGGAGGAGGGATTTTGGCCCACTCCTCCACACAGATCTTCTCTACATCAGTCAGGTTTCTGGGCTCTCGCTGAGAAACACGGAGTTTGAGCTCCCTCCAAAGATTCTCTATTGGGTTTAGGTCTGGAGACTGGCTAGGCCACGCCAGAACCTTGATATGCTCCTTACAGAGCCAATCCTTGGTTATCCTGGCTGTGTGCTTTGGGTCATTGTCATGTTGGAAGACCCAGCCTCGACCCATCTTCAAAGCTCTAACTCAGGGAAGGAGGTTGTTGCCCAAAATCTCGCAATACATGGCCACGGTCATCCTCTCCTTAATACAGTGCAGTCACCCTGTCCCATGTGCAGAAAAACACCACCAAAGCATGATGCTACCACCCCCATGCTTCACATTAGGGATGGCGTTCTTGGCATGGTACTCATCATTATTCTTCCTCCGAACACGGTTAGTGAAATTATGATTAAAAAGTTATATTATGGTCTCATCTGACCACATGATTTTCTCCCATGACTCCTCTGGATCAGTCAAGACACCTATGTCAGCAGTTATTTCACACCCTATATACTCTTATTAACACTGCTGTTCATCATGGCACCTCCTGCCCAAGTGATATGACTCTGTATCAACTACTACTGCTAATACTACTACTGCTGCTTCTGCTGCCCAGTCAAGACACCTATGTCAGCAGTTATTTCACACTCTATATACTCTTATTAACACTGCTGTTCATCATGGCACCTCCTGCCCAAGTGATATGACTCTGTATCAACTACTACTGCTAATACTACTACTGCTGCTTCTGCTGCTGCTGCCCAGTCAAGACACCTATGTCAGCAGTTATTTCACACTCTATATACTCCTATTACCACTGCTGTTCATCATGGCACCTCCTGCCCAAGTGATATGACTCTGTATCAACTACTACTGCTAATGCTACTACTGCTGCTTCTGCTGATGCTGCCCAGTCAAGACACCTATGTCATCAGTTATTTCACACTCTATATACTCCTATTACCACTGCTGTTCATCATGGCACCTCCTGCCCAAGTGATATGACTGTATCAACTACTACTGCTAATACTACTACTGCTGCTGCTGCTGCCCAGTCAAGACACCTATGTCAGCAGTTATTTCACACCCTATATACTCTTATTAACACTGCTGTTCATCATGGCACCTCCTGCCCAAGTGATATGACTCTGTATCAACTACTACTGCTAATACTACTACTACTGCTGCTTCTGCTGCTGCTGCTCAGTCAAGACACCTATGTCAGCAGTTATTTCACACCCTATATACTCTTATTAACACTGCTGTTCATCATGGCACCTCCTGCCCAAGTGATATGACTCTGTATTGTCAATGTCTACTACTACTACTACTACTGCTCAATCAAGACACCTATGTCACTAGTTATTTGCCACTCTATACTACTATTACCACTACTGATGCTGCTGCTGCTGTTCATCATGGCACCTCTTGCCCGAGTGATTTGACACTGTATTGTCAATGTCTACTACTACTATTACAGCTCAGTCAAGACACCTGTGTCCCAATTTTTTTGTACACTATTGACTACTATGACCACTACTGATGCTGTAAAGTCTTCCCCAAGTGTTTTTATGCTATCTAGTACTATTACCACTACTGCTTGTAAATCCTGCCTGTGTGATACTTAGTGGGAATGCTTTAATAAGCATTCCCAGTATGGATACCCGTAAATGTATTAATCTTAATTAGTGTGAATGTGTCAGGACCTGGACTTGAACCTGGGACCTCATCTGTGTCTGGCAGTGAACCTTCTCACTGAGCTATCTGGGATGCTGGACAGCTCCCTGTCTGATCTGCTGGACAAACCCATCTGATCCATTGAACATTCCTGCCTTGTGTCTTGATTTCATTGAACCTTGCATTGAACCTCCTCCCACAGACTTCCTATAAAAGCCTTGTCTCTGCACTTCCTCTTTGCCAGGTTATTGTGCCTTCCCAGCCAGTGCCTTGCGATTTGTCTGCTCTGCTGCCATTGTATCTGCAACCACCTGTGTTTGACCCTCGGCCTGTTCCTGGACTTCTCTATTGCCTGATCCCAATCTGCAACCACCTGTGTTTGACCCTCGGCCTGTTCCTGGACTTCTCTATTGCCTGATCCCAATCTGCAACCACCTGTGTTTGACCCTCGGCCTGTTCCTGGACTTCTCTATTGCCTGATCCCAATCTGCAACCACCTGTGTTTGACCCTCGGCCTGTTCCTGGACTACTCTACTGCCTGTATACCTGTTCTGTCACTGCTATAGCAATTGGCCTCTGAGCCTGACCCCAGACCGTGACAGAATAACCTGGCCTAAAACATGGAGGCCGCTATAGCAAAGGCTGTGGCTCCTCTCAGGCAGCAACTTTTGGAGCTCCAGCAAGAAGTTCTGTTACTGAAAGGTACAGTAGGCCCAGCCCTGGAACCAGCATGCCCTGAGCCATTTGTGGTGATGCCAGAGAGGTTTGATGGTAGCCGTGCATCATTCTTGCGCTTCAAGGTGGATTGCGAGCTGTTGTTTGCTCTTAAGCCTAGGACCTATGCCACCGATTATATAAAGGTTCGCGCTACTATCAACCTGCTCACTGGACCAATCAAAGCATGGGCTCATCAGGTACTACAGGAAAGGAGTCCAGTCTTGGACAGCTGGGAAGCATTTATGTTAGCTCTGGACTCTCACTGTACTGTTGCCAAGAAAACCAGGATTCCCAAGTCTGCTCCTAGCTCATGTGGCCTACGGGAACCCAGGGACAGGAATACCCGGTACACATACGACTCTGAGCCATCCCAGTATGTGCCAAGCCGTGAAGCCCTAACACCACAAAGCCTTGGCATTCCTGTGGATATACACACACCTATCCTGGAAGATGTGGAACCAATGGAGATCGGGGTCATCCAGACCAAGCTGTCTAAAGGTGAAAGAGAGCGGAGGAGAGGCTATGGCCTTTGTTTCTATTGTGGAGAAAGAGGTCACCTTATCTCCCTCTGCCCAACTCGCCCACCTCGACCAAAGGTTCTTCAAGTGTGTACTATTGGGACTCATCATGCTATCCCTGCTGTTCGGCCTGTGAACTGCCAAGGTTGCTTTAAGGCCTGTCCGTGTTCGATGGCACAAGTGGGTTCCCAGACTACGGTGGTCAACGATACCAGTGCCCCTCTTGAACCTGCAACCAATACCCCTGTGAAACCCCTACCATCTGGCCTAAAGGCAACTATGCATCTTCCTGACAACAGATCAGTTCCAGTAGTCAACCCACACTCCACAGTGGTAAATACAGTAACATCACCCTGTCCCGCCAAAGAACCACCTCCTGCTCCAGAAACATCTTCGCTACTTCTTAAGAAAACACCTGTTCCTGATACCGTCGCCACTTCCGTAAAGTCTGGTTTCATCACTAATTCCTGTCCTGCCAAAGAAGTTCTACCACCTGACTGTATGTATGCCTCGAATGGCACCCTTATCCGTAAGCAGGAGCTGGAGATGTTTGAAAAAGCCTTGCAAGCGAGGAGAATCTCCCGGGCAGGAACTTCTGAAGCAATAATAAGGTTCACTCCCTAGATTAACAAAAGTATTCCACCAGAGGTTTCCTCACAAGCCAAGTCCTAGGACGTCCGGAGGACATCCTGAGAGGAGGGGAGTACTGTCAGGACCTGGACTTGAACCTGGGACCTCATCTGTGTCTGGCAGTGAACCTTCTCACTGAGCTATCTGGGATGCTGGACAGCTCCCTGTCTGATCTGCTGGACAAACCCATCTGATCCATTGAACATTCCTGCCTTGTGTCTTGATTGCATTGAACCTTGAACCCCTTGCTCCTCCCACAGACTTCCTATAAAAGCCTTGTCTCTGCACTTCCTCTTTGCCAGGTTATTGTGCCTTCCCAGCCAGTGCCTTGCGATTTGTCTGCTCTGCTGCCATTGTATCTGCAACCACCTGTGTTTGACCCTCGGCCTGTTCCTGGACTTCTCTATTGCCTGATCCCAATCTGCAACCACCTGTGTTTGACCCTCGGCCTGTTCCTGGACTTCTCTATTGCCTGATCCCAATCTGCAACCACCTGTGTTTGACCCTCGGCCTGTTCCTGGACTTCTCTATTGCCTGATCCCAATCTGCAACCACCTGTGTTTGACCCTCGGCCTGTTCCTGGACTACTCTACTGCCTGTATACCTGTTCTGTCACTGCTATAGCAATTGGCCTCTGAGCCTGACCCCAGACCGTGACAGAATGCTTTAATAAACATTTCCAGTATTGATATCCGTAAATTTAGTAATCTTATTATTCCTTACGTTTTTTGGTTCTGCGTAACTTCGGCATACTTTCAGCTATTGAGACCATTCAACTGTAAAAATGTTCGTCTCGTTCAGCTAATGATGGGACTTCTTCAAGTTTTTTTCGACTATTTACACTTTTATAAATTTTAAGCTTTTAGACCCTTTTTTTTAACATTGAAGTCAATGAGAACATCCTTTTCCCCTTTGAATTCACATGCCCTGCCAAAAGTTTCAGCTACTTCATACTTTCACTTACAGACACTAAACAAACTTTAAAGCGGTCACAAAATATTTAGCTATCCGGCTATGACTTTTCAGATCGTTATCGTTTACAATTTTTTGTTGAAAACGCAATTTACGTTTGGCGAATTTTTTACAAAAATGCAATCGGTTCTAATGTAATCCTATGGAGGGGATTTAGAGTCTGTCATGTGACCTTAACATTGGAGATCTTTGTAATTAAAAATATCTTTAGAAAAAGGGGAAACAAATTGCTCTCACGCCCACAAGATCTACTTTTCATACACAATTTTTATATCAAAACGTAGCTATGCTTGTCTGGTTTCTGGCAATGTGATCAATTCTGCGATACGTATTTTAGTTTTAGTTATTGGAGCAACAGCCAGAAATTATGTCTCATAGACTCTCATGTTAAATTATCTAAAAAATGTTGCTGCAGAACTCACAAAGACGCTCTTTTCTAAATCGCAGATGTGACGGTATCGGTACGATATCCCCGTCAACGTTCCCTTCTTCCCATAACGAAAATCACCCCAATATTCCACGAGGAGGGATATCCCTGGAGTCGCCCAGAAAGCCACACATGAGACCAGCTTACTGCTTGAACAACACAGACTTTAATGTTATAACACACACAGCTTATATGTCATTTCCAAAACTGTTACAATGACAAATCTCCGCCCCCCTCACACTGGGGCTTCCATACAGATGACTAGGTAGACACGACGGGGCCGATGCTGAAAACACATTTTCTTTAGACAATGACATCAATGACGCTGAGCACTAACTGTACTGAATACATCAACCAGACCGCTCGACCCCGCATATAGAGAGATAATTACCACAATGAAGCAATCAGAATAATTAACACAAGCCACTTAAACCCAGCTCTCCTTCACACAACACAATAGATCAATTAACCTTTAGAAATAGTGAGGGGACATTAGCACGTCAATAACCTGTCAGAGGAATGAATCACATGAAATTCCTTTCTACCTCTACCCATGGCTAGCAGGGAGCAGTAAACTGAGACATATAGGCAAATGTATCACAATGGCCCCCCTTTTGCTCCCTGCTCCGGCAAACCCGGTTGGACCTTCCCTGGTCCAGTAGGGTTGACGGGTTCAGAGCTTTTAGTCCGAGGTTAACTCCGTTTGGCATGACTGACCTCCCTTGGCAACTGCTTCAGACTCAGGTATGTCACCGGGTCGTCAGATCACAAGTCTTTGTGCGATCTGCAAAGTCACCAGAAGTCAGTGTGAAGACAGCGAATGGGTCTGTGCGCCGCCGTCTAGGTGTCCCGCTATGGGAGGGGGCAGGTTATGGCTCTGAAGTGACAATCCCAGGAGATTCATAAAAAGAAAAAGTTATATTTGTTGAAATGCTGTAGCACTGGTGCTCAGAGTCGGGGGGGGGGAGGGGAATCAGAGCCCCATAAGGTCAGCCACCCCCTGCTCCCTCCGCAGCCGCCGGTTCTCCTCTTTGAGCTTCTCCAGCTCCATCTCCAGTTCATGGAGCCTGGGGGGGTCAGCCCGCTGTGACCTCAGGTGGTTGTTCTCCTCCTCCATGCGGCTTATGCACTCCTCCAGCTCTATGTACTCACGGATCAGATCCTGCTTGCTCATGTCCTGCAGGCTCTCCACGTGGTCCTTCATCATCAGGAACTGGGTGGTGGTGTAAGGGGCCACCGGTGGGCCCTTGGCGAACATCTCGGCCCGCATCTGGGGCACCCGCTGCGATTCCATCTCCTCCAGTCGCTTCTTCTCCTCCCAGGTCCGCTGGTTATATGACTTCCAGGACCTCTTCTTCTTGGAGGGTAGCTGGCGGTGCCTCTTTCTGCCCAGCTCCCTCCAAGGCCCCTCCGGCTCATGGCTGTCGCCCATGACCAGCTGACAATGGTGTTCCCTGTTGTCCGTAATAACAGATTGTACCATGAGGGCTTCGTAAGGGGTGCCCAATGGTTCTTCCTGACCCAGCTCCTGGGGATCCCAAGCTGAGTCTACACAATGGGCTGCTGCTGGTGGGCGGTACCCAGGTTGAGACCAATTTGACCTGGTGTTGTCATTCATGGGGCAATTATGCTTGAAGTGACCCAACTGTTTGCACCGGAAGCAGCGTTGTTCGTTGTCCTTCTGGCGTGGGTAGCGAGGGCTATATGTCATCGGTCTGTTAGGCGGTTGGTATCTAGCGGCTGGTGGGTGTGAGGGCGCCGTTGGTTGTGGGGGTTGTACCCGTGGTGTGACCTGGTTTGTCTTGCGAGTATGCGCATATTCATCCGCCAACTTCGCGGCCTCTGGTAGAGTCATGGGCCTGCGATCTCTCACCCAATCCTTGACGTCCGTCTGGATGTGATTGTAAAATTGCTCCAGGAGCATTAGTTGCAAAATGTCCTCTGCGGTGGTGGCCTGGCTGCTGTTAACCCAGTTAGAGGCCGACAGGGACAGCTGGCATGCCCATTCGGCGTAAGAGTCTTCCGTGGTTTTGCGTGAGTCCCTGAACTTCTGTCGGTGGGACTCTGGGGTTACTGCATAACGAGCCAGGAGCGCTTCTTTAACCCTGGCGTAGCTATGGATATCCTGATCTGGCACGGTCCGGAAAGCATCAGAAGCTTTGCCTGATAGTTTGCCTGACAATATTGCGACCCAGTCTCTTCTAGCTATTCGGTGCAGGTTACATTGTCGCTCAAAGTCTGCCAGGTAGTTATCAATCTCACAGTCCTTTTCATCAAAAGCTTTAAAAGCGCTAAACGGAATCTTCCTTGCGTCTGCTGTGCTGTACTCACTGTTCGTAGAAGGTGCGGCTGCTTGTTGGACTGCTGCCAGTTTTAACTGTAGCTCTGCGTCCCTTATTTGTTTATCCTTCTGTAGTTCTGCGTCCCTTATTTCTTTAGCCTTCTGTAGTTCTGCGTCCCTTATTTCTTTAGCCTCCTGTAGCTCTGCGTCCCTTATTTGTTTATCCTTCTGTAGTTCTGCGTCCCTTATTTGTTTATCCTTCTGTAGCTCCGCGTCTCTTATTTCTTTAGCCTCCTGTAGCTCTGCGTCTCTTATTTCTTTAGCCTTCTGTAGCTCTGCGTTTACTAACATGTCCATCACTTTCAGCACCACATCCGGCGTTGGGTTCGGGCCGAACCACGCTAGCTTCTCTCTCATTAGCTTGTTGGTTGGTGACTCCTCCTGAATCACTGGTGTCTCCATCTCTTGTACTGCTGGCGTTGCTGCAATCACGTCCTCCTGGTCTATCTCCATTGATTCTGCTATGATGACCCGCTTGGTTTTGTTGCTAGCAATCCTTCCACGAACTTCCAGTAGTTCTTTCAGTGTATTTCTTTTAAGCAGGGTGTAGCAGCCTTCCATTCACTGTTCCCAGTGTCTGCTTGGAATCCGGGTGTAAAGGAGAGTAGAAGGGAAGATCCCGCTGCTGCCAACCAATTTGTGACGGTATCGGTATGATATCCCCGTCAACGTTCCCTTCTTCCCATAACGAAAATCACCCCAATATTCCACGAGGAGGGATATCCCTGGAGTCGCCCAGAAAGCCACACATGAGACCAGCTTACTGCTTGAACAACACAGACTTTAATGTTATAACACACACAGCTTATATGTCATTTCCAAAACTGTTACAATGACAAATCTCCGCCCCCTCACACTGGGGCTTCCATACAGATGACTAGGTAGACACGACGGGGCCGATGCTGAAAACACATTTTCTTTAGACAATGACATCAATGACGCTGAGCACTAGCTGTACTGAATACATCAACCAGACCGCTCGACCCCGCATATAGAGAGATAATTACCACAATGAAGCAATCAGAATAATTAACACAAGCCACTTAAACCCAGCTCTCCTTCACACAACACAATAGATCAATTAACCTTTAGAAATAGTGAGGGGACATTAGCACGTCAATAACCTGTCAGAGGAATGAATCACATGAAATTCCTTTCTACCTCTACCCATGGCTAGCAGGGAGCAGTAAACTGAGACATATAGGCAAATGTATCACAGCAGACATGACCACATTTTTAAGTTTATCAACATAAATTTCATATCGATGCGTTTACAAGGGCCGTGTATTTCAAACGGTGTAGTCGTTGTATCGATCGCATGTACGGTTGAGGATTTATTAAGCTTTGTTTGGAGGCTTAAATCATGTATTGGATCTGTGAATTAAAAGCGTTTGTAATGTTATTTTTTTCCATAAATAACTTTCCTGACCTCAGTGCAATATTCCTCCTCACTGACCTGGGGGGGAGGGGAAACCTATTGAGGGGGGAGGGGCGACCAGGAAGTCAGCATACTCTATACTTTGCAGATAGAGAAAGAAGCTGTGTGTCCTAAAGATAGTGTAGTGGTTATGGTGAATGTCTTTGGCAAGGGGCTCAGCAATTAAGCTATTCAGCATTCCCACTCGCATTTTCCTCAGGAAATGCATTGTCTAGTTATATTATATTTTAATACTACTGCTGCTGCCTCCATGCTGAGTAAAGCTTCATGACCTCTCTGGCACAGCGGATCCACCAACAGCCTCCGCTACAAGCTACCAGACCGGATCTAAACAGCAAGTGTAACTATAACAATGAACCTTATGTTAAACCATGTTTTGCGGCATTTATACTGCAACCATTGGGCTGTCTGCAAGAGCTCATCTGCATTCTCTCTCTCTTTCTTGCTCTCCCTCTCTCTCTCTTTGTATATATATATATATATATTGTTGCTTTTGTTATGTTCATTTTTCAACAGTTTATTTTGTGTTCGTCGTGTCTGTGTCGTGTGCTTTAGTTTGTCCTAGGTTAAATAAAATAATAGTATAAAATGTTTTTGCTTATTATGAAGTTAAATGTGTTGATGTTGATTTGTTTGATGTGAAGTTAGATGTGTTGAAAAACCTACAAATCTATCTCAAAAAGAAATGAAACATTTCCAAAAAATAAGATTTTTTAATAAAAAAATAAATTCAGATATAACTCTGATTGCGTTTATGAAGCCGTTCCATTTCCGCAATATTTTCGGATTGCTGCTGCTCTAGCAGCGCATTTTGTTGCGTCAGGTAGCGGATCTTGCGTTGGTTTCGCAGGATCCTCTGGTGGGTTTTCTTGATGAGTGTGTTCTGCCTTATCATCTCTCTTGATACTGTTAGGATATAATAAAAAAACATTTGGATTTCAAAGAACGTTACCAAATAAATAAAATATTTTTTTTGCTTATTAATCAATCATTATCATGTGTATACACTTGTTATGTGTCTAACACATCCCGGGAGTGCAGAATTATTAGGCAAATGAGTATTTGGACCACATCATCCTCTTTATGCATGTTGTCTTACTCCAAGCTGTATAGGCTCGAAAGCCTACTACCGATTAGGCATATTAGGTAATGTACATCTCTGTAATCAGAAGGTGTGTGGTCTAATGACATCAACACTCTATATCAGGTGTGCATAATTATTAGTCAATTTCCTTTTCTTTGGCAAAATGGGCCAAAAGAAGGACTTGACAGACTCTGAAAAGTCCAAAATAGAGAGATATCTAGCAGAGGGATGCAGCACTCTTAAAATTGCAAAGCTTCTGAAGCGTGATCATCAAACAAAAGAAGCGTGTGGAAAAACAAAGGTGCAAAATAACTGCCCATGAACAGAGAAAAGTTAAGCGTGCAGCTGCCAAGATGCCACTTGCCACCAGATTGGCCATATTTCAGAGCTGCAACATCACTGGGGTGCCCAAAAGCACAAGGTCTGCAATACCCAGAGACATGGCCAAGGTAAGAAAGGCTGAAAGACGACGACCACTGAACAAGACACACAAGCTGCAACGTCAAGACTGTGCCAATAAATATCTCAAGAAAGATTTTTCTAAGGTTTTATGGACTGCTGAAATGAGAGTGAGTCTTGATGGGCCAGATGGAAGAGCCCGTGGCTGGATTGGTAAAGGGTAGGGAGCTCCAGTCCGACTCAGACGCCAGCAAGGTGGTGGTGGAGTACTGGTTTGGGCTGGTATCATCAAAGATGAGCTTGTGGGGCCTTTTCGGATTGAGGATGGAGTCAAGCTCAACTCCCAGTCCTACTGCCAGATTATGGAAGAGACCTTCTTCAAGCAGTGGTACAGGAAGAAGTCACCATCCTTCAAGAAAAACATGATTTTCATGCAGGACAATGCTCCATCACACGTGTCAAAGTACTCCACAGCGTGGCTGGCAAGAAAGGGTATTAAATGAAAAAAAGTAATGACATGGCCTCCTTGTTCACCTGATCTGAACCCCATTGAGAACCTGTGGTCCATAATCAAATGTGGGATTTACAAGGAGGGAAAACAGTACACCTCTCTGAACAGTGTCTGGGAGGCTGTGGTTGCTGCTGCACGCAATGTTGATGGTGAACAGATCAAAACACTGACAGAATCCATGGATGTCAGGCTTTTGAGTGTCCTTGCAAAGAAAGGTGGCTATATTGGTCACTGTTTTGTTTTGTTTTTAAATGTCAGAAATGTGTATTTGTGAATGTTGAGATGTTATATTGGTTTCACTGTTAAAAATAAATCATTGAAATGGGTATCTATTTATTTTTTTGTTAAGTTGCCTAATAATTCTGCACAGTAATAGTCACCTGCACACACAGATATCCCCCTAAAATAGCTAACACTAAAAACAAACTAAAAACTACTTCCAAAAATATTCAGCTTTGATATTAATGAGTTTTTGGGGTTCATTGAGAACATGGTTGTTGTTCAATAATAAAATTAATCCTCAAAAATACAACTTGCCTAATAATTCTGCACTACCTGTATACTTCTATCATAAATACCATAACCATCATAAATGGTTCTACAATCTGACAGGTGCGCTTTATATGTTGTCCATTTTTATATCTACATTTTATTGTTGAAATGTTATTAATCATTGTGCACATATTTACCTTCCTGAGCGAGGCTCACAGGACCGCTGTCTTCCTCCTGCTCGTCTGCTTGAGAAGTTGGGGTGGGGGGGGGGAAGCTCCTCAGCTTGCTCCTCAACAGGAGCTAGGGTTGGCGAGTGGGAGGGCCCTGGCTGCTCCTCCTCATCCATGTCCTCCTCTGCCGCATCCTCCTCTGCCGCATCCTCCTCCTCCTCCTCATCGGCCTGGCGCCTTCTGCGCTTGGCGCGGATAACTGGCATTGGAGCTCCTATAATAACACAATGTTCATATATTATAAAAATGTTTTCTAATGACGTATGCAAATTCTGTGTACTGTGCTGTATTGTATATGAATACAAATTGATTTATATAGACAGTTAACCAATGGGACAATGTTATATTAAAGGGTCTTGTGGGCACTACAGGGGACTGAGCGTGAGCTGGGATGCAACCATGTTAAAATGAACTGTTTTTGTCTCCTTTGTTTTGTTCAGACCATCTCATGTTAAAAAAAGGGCCTGATGGAGCACACGGGATTACTATAACAACCCCACTCCTAACACAGGAATTTAGTGGTAATCTATATATATAAAACTCAACGTGTGTGTGTGCATAAATGTATGTATGTATGTATGTATGTATGTATGTATGTATGTATGTTCCAGCATCACGTACAAACGGCTAAAGATATTTATATGAAACTTGGCACACAGGTTACTTATATGTCAGCCACAAACATAGGATAGGTGGTTTAAACCTTACCCACCCCCACTTGCCATGGTCGGGGTTTTTCTTTAAAGTCCCATGCAAAGCAATGGGAAAATTATGTTCCCACATAACTTCTGTGTTCCTGTCTGCTGCCCCATGTCTTTTTTCAACAGTACTATGAATACCTTGGCCGGTGGTGATATATGTTAGCACAACATGGCATCTTGGTTAACAACATCTGACCTTACATGAATTACATATGACCTTACATAACTGTCACCAAAGGAGCTGCGGTGGCTCCACGCGATTGCCACTGCACTGACAACTGATTCACCTCTGCAGCTAGGGGTTCGGATCCCGCTCTCGGCTACCTGTGAATTGAGTTTGGTGGTCTCAGCCCCGCCCGTGGTGGGTGTGCTATGCGAGGTTGGGTTGGGAGGACCCCCTCACACCCGCCATTGCCAACCGGGGCATGGAGAAAGGTGGCAGATTGCCTCTGGGGGAGGCCTCCCAACTCCTGCAGGCCGGCTCCTCTCTCTTTCGAGTTCACGCACAAAATACACTTTTTTTAAAAAAAACATAACTGTCAACAATAACTTACCTGGATGATATTTAGCCCGAAGACGTCTGACATGAACCATTTGGCGCCTCTTCAGGTCAGACCACTTCTTAACAATGGCCTTGTGGTCATGTTGGCCGCCAAAGTCAGCGATTAGGGCGCTGACCACAGCCCTTTTCTCTGGCTGCCGCCGCAGCTCATCGTATCCTGTTTCCAGGAACTTCTGCAAGATGAAGAACAAAGTATATTGTAATACTTCTGTTGACAGCCTTATGGATATATGACGTAAATGTATGCTATTCAACAATTGGAAGCATTCTCGCCTTATTAATCAATGACAGGGGTAACATGAAAGATTTTATATCCTGCCATTTCGGTCGCCACCTTTTTTGCATAAATATAGCAGCCATTATCATTTGCATAATTATGAATATATTATTAACAACACAGGATACACGTATAGGGGAGATATGCGTTGCTAACTCTTTTCCCTGTCAGGAGCCTAACGCCCCGGGGGGTCAGAGACGGGACCTTTTTCGGAGGACCACTGACGTATGTACCCGTCGCAGTTTTTTGTGATGTCACTCTTTAGGTGTGTGCACATTTTTCACTGCATCCGGGTGGAGTTTTTGGGTTGTGTTTTGCACGCCACAGGCTTTTCAACAGGAAAAAAACAGCTGGAGGCAGAATGGTTGCAAAACACTACGTGTTTGTTACTTAACTCTGGGTTTCAAGACCAGTCCACCTCCAGCTGTTGCAAAACTACTACTCCCATCAGCCACGGTCTGTCAGTGCATGCTAAGAATTTTACTTTTGCTGCATCTAGGGTGCCACAGTTTAGAGACCCGTGCATAAAGGCCTGAAAAATGGGGGCCTGCAGAACTTACAATACTAGAAGTGCCAGCATTCCCAGGCATGCTGGAAGTTGTAGTTCTGCAACATCTAAAGGGCAATATGTATTCGAACGTCCTTGGGCCTTGAGGACACTGAAGTCAGGACGTTCGCATACGTCCTATGTCCAAAAAATTTTTAAATTCATTATGCTAAATAACAAGGAAAAGTGCCTAAATACACATTTGCCAACCAGGGTGTCTGCAGCTGTCCAGGCATGCTGGGACTTGTAGTTTTGTAAAAGCAGGAGACACATTTTTTGTGAAATACTAATATATGATCATATATACTAACTTTTAAACTAGACTAAAATGCTGGGCTGGGCTGGGACTTGTAGTTTTGTAAAAGCAGGAGACACATTTTTGGTTAAATACTAATATCTGATCATATATACTAACTTTTAAACTAGACTTAAATGCAGTTGAAGATGATGAAATAACAGTGGTCAAAATACTTACACAAATCAGCAACTTTTCCTCAGACTTAGTGAAATTGCTTCCAACCATGTTGCTGTGTGATTGCGCTGCGATCATAAGTTGGAAACTGGCAAGGCTCCAGGAAATGGTCGCGTGTTGTTCGCGTGTTGATTGCGCTGCTTGGACCGAGATGGGTCCATATGGCTTCGGCTGTATGGACCACAGTAACTCTTTTCCCTGTCAGGAGCCTAGGAGCCTAACGCCCCGGGGGGTCAGAGACGGGACCTTTTCGGAGGACCACTGACGTATGCAACCGTCGCAGTTTTTTGTGATGTCACTCTTTAGGTGTGTGCAAATTTTTCCTTGCACCGGGTGGAGTTTTTGGGTTGTGTTTTGCACGCCACAGGCTTTTCAACAGAAAATAACCAGCTGGAGGCAGAATGGTTGCAAAACACTACGGGTTTGTTACCTAACTCTGGGTTTCAAGACCAGTCCACCTCCAGCTGTTGCAAAACTACTACTCCCATCAGCCACGGTCTGTCAGTGCATGCTAAGAATTTTACTTTTGCTGCATCTAGGGTGCCACAGTTTAGAGACCCGTGCATAAAGGCCTGAAAAATGTGGGCCTGCAGAACTTACAATACTAGAAGTGCCAGCATTCCCAGGCATGCTGGAAGTTGTAGTTCTGCAACATCTAAAGGGCAATATGTATTCGAACGTCCTTGGGCCTTGAGGACACTGAAGTCAGGACGTTCGCATACGTCCTATGTCCAATAAAATGTTAAATTCATTATGCTAAATAACAAGGAAAAGTGCCTAAATACACATTTGCCAACCAGGGTGTCTGCAGCTGTCCAGGCATGCTGGGACTTGTAGTTTTGTAAAAGCAGGAGACACATTTTTTGTGAAATACTAATATCTGATCATATATACTAACTTTTAAACTAGACTAAAATGCAGTTGAAGATGATGAAATAACAGTGGTCAAAATACTTACACAAATCAGCAACTTTTCCTCAGACTTAGTGAAATTGCTTCCAACCATGTTGCTGTGTGATTGCGCTGCGATCATAAGTTGGAAACTGGCAAGGCTCCAGGAAATGGTCGCGTGTTGTTCGCGCAATTGCGCATGCGCGATCGAAAAATCGCAATCGCAATATGTATTTTGGTTAAAATATCATACATATTCGATTTCAGAGTGCTGCTACAGCAGTTTTCGAAATATCTGCAATAAATTTCGCATTCGCATGTTGCGATATTTCGATAAAATATCAGGAATATTCTGAGCCAATCAGAGCGCTCCTCCAGCATATCTCGAAATTGCGCAATAAATATCGCATTCGCATGTTGCGATATTTCGATAAAATATCACGAATATTCTGAGCCAATCAGAGCGCTCCTCCAGCATATCTCGAAATTGCGCAATAAATATCGCATTCGCATGTTGCGATATTTCGATAAAATATCAGGAATATTCTGAGCCAATCAGAGCGCTCCTCCAGCATATCTCGAAATTGCGCAATAAATATCGCATTCGCATGTTGCGATATTTCGATAAAATATCACGAATATTCTGAGCCAATCAGAGCGCTCCTCCAGCATATCTCGAAATTGCGCAATAAATATCGCATTCGCATGTTGCGATATTTCGATAAAATATCACGAATATTCTGAGCCAATCAGAGCGCTCCTCCAGCATATCTCGAAATTGCGCAATAAATATCGCATTCGCATGTTGCGATATTTCGACAAAATATCACGAATATTCTGAGCCAATCAGAGCGCTCCTCCAGCATATCTCGAAATTGCGCAATAAATATCGCATTCGCATGTTGCGATATTTCGATAAAATATCACGAATATTCTAAGCCAATCAGAGCGCTCCTACCGCAGTTATTAAAAAAATCGCAATTATTTTCGCATTCGCAATAGCGAAAAATCGCATTCAATTAATTTCGATAAAATATCACGAATATTCGAATTTAGCGAATATATCTCGAATATTCGAATATATATTCGAGATATATCGCGAAATCGAATATGGCATATTCTGCTCAACACTAATACAGAGGTCAGGGTCGGGAGTATATCATATACAGGGGTCAGGAGTATATCATATACAGGGGTCAGGATTATATCATATACAGAGGTCAGGAGTATATCATATACAGGGGTCAGGAGTATATCATATACAGTGATCAGGAGTATATCATATACAGAGGTCAGGAGTATATCCTATACAGAGGTCAGGAGTATATCATATACAGGGGTCAGGAGTATATCATATACAGGGGTCAGGAGTATATCATATACAGTGATCAGGGTCTTCTACTGACATTAATTAGAGAGAAAAGTCTCTCCTGTACGGTTCTCTCCTTGACATCGTAGAATGAAGCCGTATTGTTCTTTCAGTGTCATCATCCCGTGTTCTGTCCATTTCCACACCGACACCAACATCTCCTCCACCATCCCGCTGTATTTGTTGTCTCACCATGTTTCCAATGATGGAGATCCAGAGACTGACCGGAGTCTTCTTCTCCATGTCACCAGACCACCTCTTCCTCTACTATTGGGGTGCTGGGCCTTTCTATGACTACTCAGGACCCCCAACCTCTTCTATATGTAGCACTACCCCCGAAGGAGCTGCTGGTTTAGATTTGGGCCTGCCGTTACCTTACTGTTCACCACACTCGTCCCAGGGGTCCCTCTTGAAGAGTTATTCACAAATGTCCGCACCAACACTTAATGTATTTTTCTTCAAGGGTTTTATTAAACAAGGTTCATCAGAGGGGTGGAGGGATAGGGGAGATTCAGGTACCTTGCTTGTGGATCACGGGTACAGTCTTAGATCCAGAGGACAAATCGGTTCCACACTGGATTCAGCAACTACCGGATAGGCCTCGCTCACTGACCAAGCAGCCGGTGCGAAGCTCGTTCAAAGTCTCTGCCACAGACTTGATGAGTGTCGTTGAGTCGTCACACAGTCCTCTGCCACAAGATCATGCAACCACACACTCTGCAAAGCTCCAAAGAAAGCACACAGTCCACGGTGCCAGGATCTTTCAGCCAGGCCGGCAGCACAGTGAGGTAAACTGGCCAGGATGCGTCCTCCAATTGAGCCCCCAATTGTTTGGCTTCTTCCCGCAGGCAAGACAGCACAGGACCACCCCTGGACCAGTAGGCCCCAAAAACTCCTGGGCCTACTCTCAGTTGTGGAGCCTCGGGCGAGCAGGCCCCAAGACTGGACCTTGACTCCTGGTGACAGCGACACCCACAGTCAAGTGGAAAATGTGCAACACAGCTGAACTAGAACAGAAACCCACAATTTGACATAATATTCTGAGCCAACTACAGCTCAGATAACTAAATTTACAAAATAGAGCTACTCAACAGGAGCTACATATAGGATTGTGAACATTTCCATCCTATTTACTAAGAAGCTGAAGAAGATGTCCGTGATGTAGATGAGGGTCACATATAGTATGAGCAGCATCACCCTTCACTCTGTCACCAAGACCTCGTCTGGCAATGCCCAGAATGTTACCAATTAGTCTCTGACCAATCTCACGGTTTGTATGGAATTTCTCCTTATATCATTGGTCAGTGTAGTGGTCCCTTACATTGGTGACCAATGGGAGAAGGACCCTCCTATATGTCATCAGTGGGAAGACTGCCCTCCTTACAGATCATTGATGTCAGTTGTTACTGAGAGACAGAAATTGTACATTGCTCAAGGAACCCCTAGAACCCTTTGGAACCCTGGCTGAGAAAGGCTGGACTAGGCAGTAATAAATTTCTCTCCCCCTTGGTGGGAGTGGAGATGACCCATCTATAAGGATATACAATACATACACACACAGCACAAGGCCGTGTTCAGACTATGGTGTGCTTTTATGAAAGTGAGATCAGCGGCAATCCCGATTATCACCGCTGATCTCAGGTCATACCAGGGGAGGGGGGGGGGCAGGGTGGAAATCTCCCCCCGGGCTGGTGACACTATGCACAGCCACCGGCCGCCTCTGATGTAAGTTGGGCCTCTGTGCAGACTCTGATGTAAGGGGGGCCTCTGTGCAGACTCTGATGTAAGGGGGGCCTCTGTGCAGACTCTGATGTAAGGGGGGCCTCTGTGCGGACTCTGATGTAAGGGGGCCTCTGTGTGGACTCTGATGTAAGGGGGGCCTCTGTGCAGACTCTTGTGATCATGAAAAATCTTATACTGTTTTCCTCAATCCATAACTTTTCCACGCTCTATGGGCCACTTGACTGGACTTGCCCCCCAGGCCTAAGGCTGCCAGCCCTCCCCTGGGTCATACACAGTTTATGAAGCTGAGGTAATCAGCGGAGAACATGTTCTCTCCACTGATTATCTCAGCACAGTGAGAATCTGTAACTGACTGTCACAGAAATGGAAAGCAGTTTATGAAGGTGCGATCTCAGCACCTCACTGGCGATCTGTGACAGAATTCTCACTTTCTGATTCACCATCTCAGAGGTGGAGAATCCGAGAGAGAAGCCGAAGCTGGCTGAGTATTGTGGAGGAAGAAGGAAGTCTTTTGTCTTCCATGCTTCACACACAAGCAGCTATACAGTCAGATCCCATCTTCCCTCCAATACACCCCCCAAAATGAGCAGCTTAGGAATTTATAGTGTGTGTATATATATATATATATATATACACATCATCATATAGCATATATATATATATATATATATATATATATATATATATATATATATATATATATATATATATATATATATATATATATATATATATATATATATATATATATATATATATATATGTGTGTGTTTATTTCTATATGTGTATATATATATATATATATATATATATATATATATATATATATATATATATATATATATATATTAGTCTACCTGCATTAAAATGTTAAAATGCTATTAAAGTCATTTTTTTTATTTTTTTTTATCAATCAAGGAATATTTATTAGAGGATAAACAAGGCATACATTAGACATATTTGTGACAGGTAATTAATTCTGACAAAGCAAATATACATAATAACTGTATATGTCAGCGTACACTAGAACATGGTATGAACTGACAGGGCATTAATCATGCAATTCAAAACTCATATTGAGTAGACATGAATATAAGAAAAAGCAGGGCTTTTTTTCAGGGGGAACTTGGGGGAACTCAGTTCCACCACCTCTGGCTCAGACCCTTGGGGGGGCCTGCTCACCACGATCACTTGTAAACACAGAAGTCCAGTTTTTATATTTACAAGTGACAGCTCTGCACTCTGTGTGTAACCCCCTGAACTCTGCACTCTGTATGTAATGCAATCCTGGTATTTATTTCCCCTTTAAGACCCTTCTACTGTTTGTGAAATTTGAACGGGGTCGTGGTTGAGTTCCTGCACCTATTTTCTGAGAAAAAAAGCTCTGAGAAAAAGAGATGTGGAAGGGGGAGAGGGGTAGGGGAAAGAAGGGGAGGGGATAGAGAGGTGAGGAAAGGGGTGGGGTAGGGATGTGGGGGGGGGGGCATTGAGGGGGAAAGTCATCCGGACTTATTGGCATTAATGTTACTCTTTACCCAGAATCTCGTGCAATCAGGTGGTTAAAAGAGGCAATCAATGAATTCGGTACAAACATGTGTAAGGCACAGAATAGGGTCATTAATACAGTGTTTGGTATTCAGCAGAGTAGGTAAACAGGAACCATGGTTGCCACAGATCATTAAAGTTAGAGCTTCTTTCTTGCTTCATGGCTATTAATTCCTCCATTTTGAATATGTATGCAACTCTATCTAGCCAGTCTCTGATCCCAGGGGCTTGGGTCGATTTCCAATGGAGGGGAATGAGGGTTTTGGCTGCGTTCAATAAGTGTCTGGTAAGGTTTTTTTTGTATTTGCTGATTGGGAGATGGTTTATGTGAAGTAGGCATGCGGCAGCATCCAGTGTGATCGTAGTTTCAGTTATGTGTCTTATCCATTTAGTCACATTTTGCCAATAAGTACAAATCCCAGGGCATTCCCACCATATGTGTAAGAAGGATCCTACTTACTACTTACGGAGCTCCTCTACACCGCTGCCATCCTCGCTGCGCGCCAAGCCACGCCCCCATTTTTATATAATGTTTTATTTATTAGTAAAAAAAATTGTAACCCCTAAAATATGGTTTTACCCATGGACTGTTCTATTACAGTTATACGGGGTTTATATTTGTATACTTTATTAAAATGTAATGATTATAAATGTATTTTTCATTGATATGAATGGTGTATAGCTGCATTACATGTGGGATTCCATTCATTTACTATACACCATTCACATGTAAATAGGCACATGTATGAGCTTTAAATATTGATAAAAACAATGTTTTTTAATAATTAGGTTAATGTATATTGTTTGGTGGGAATGTAACTTTATTATGTTATTAATATGTGGTGTATAATGTGTGCTGATTCATGTTCAGCTTTTGTATTTTTCACTTCCTCATACTGTAATCCCGCTACATCACGCCAGATTACATTGAGAGAAGCAGTTCTCAGGAGTTTCCAGCCGTTTGTAGATCGCTCCTCATCTCAACATGAGAATCGATCTACAAAGCTTCATAAACAGGCACTCAGAGGAGAGCGATCTCCCCTGAGAATGCCTGAGAACTGAATAGCGGTATTTTACCGCACTTTCATAAAAGGACACCTATGAGACGTTTCTCTGGGCTGCAGTTCCTCTGAGCTCCACAAGATGGTGATCTCACTTCTACCATAGAGAGTAGAAGTCTCTATGGAAGACAGGAAGTGATGTCAGAGACAGACAGGAAGTTTCGGGTGAGAGGTGAGTCGGGAGGAAGTAGTGAGGAGACGTCGCTGGAATCGGCAGCAGAGGAGGTAATAAGATCTTATCTTCTATTTACACCCAGTAACCCCGTCATGTCCGTCCTCTTCCTCCATAGTCACTGTGACGTCTTTTATCTCCAGCAGATGATAATACACACATATATAGTGTGGAGAGCTAGATTAACCCATTCAGGGTCAGAACATTCCCCCACTTACAAGGCCGGAACATTCTCTTCATTTCAGTTTATACTAACAGATTATACGATAATACGGGTTGGGTTTTATTTTTTAGAGGTGGACTTATGTTACGTGTTTTTGATTTTATAATCTTTATGGAGGAGGAAATAACTATTCCTGATGTCTGTGAAGGTTCAACACAAGGGATGTGTCTGGATGATGACTTTATCTTTGTAAGTATCAGGTGATGTCACTGTCTATTTCCCTATGCAGGAGTATTTAGAAGGACACAAGGATCTCTACAAGGACGTCATGATGGACAATCAGCCGCCCCTCACATCACCGGGTAAGAGGAGACTTTATTGTAAAGGAGAGAGCAGTACGGAGGCTCCACCTAGATCCCCCATCATCTGATAAACACATAGAAACAATGGATTCAGTCAGTGTGTGTGTTTCCTACAGATGGATCCAGTAATGGGAACCCACCAGAGAGATGTCCCCGTCCTCTGTATTCCCGGGATTCCACACAGGAAGGTCACACCATCCCCCACCATCATCAGGTAGATGAGGAACAATCACTGATAGTATCATTAGGATCTGTACATTATCTGCATTGTTACCATTGATGTCATTTTTATTCTATATTCAGAGTGGAAACCTGATAGATCCTAAAGTTGAGGTTAAAGAAGAGATAAAGGAGGAGGATGATGAGGATGGGGTGATGAAGGAAGAACACACCATCCCCCACCATCATCAGGTAGATGAGGAACAATTATTGGTGGTTATGATTTATACACAAACATGTTTATTATAATGAATGTTTTATTATATATTCAGAGTGGAAACCTCGGGGATGATAATATTGTTATTAAAGAAGAGTATAAAGAGGAGTATGAGGAGTATGGAGTAATGGAGGAGTTTTCAGAAGGACACAAGGATATGATGGAGCCACCTAATACCAGGAACCCACCAGAGAGATGTCCCCGTCCTCTGTATTCCCGGGATTCCACACAGGAAGGTCACACCATACCTCCTTATTTAAAGGTTGGTGGATTGGAACATCTAGAACATGGACTGGTGGAGATGATGTGTGGATTTTGTATGTAAGTTTATATCTTACAGATGATATTCTCTCTCATTCTCTTGATTTAGAGTGGAGATCCAATCGATATAGAATTTGAGGTGAAATCAGAAGAAGAGACGTATGTGAGGGATGATCAGCAGTCTATGGAGGAGGATGGAATAACGGGGACATTTATAGAGGAGGACACTCCTACAGAGATCAGCACAGGTGGGTCATTAACACTAAATCCATTCCTCCACCCATACTGCTCACTGATTGGTCCAGAGTAGGGCGGGGACTGGGTGATATCAGCCTATAATCCCCTGGTCACTTTCCTGAGCTGTGTTCCCCGTCCTGTATTTCTCTCGGATAATCTTCCTTCTCTGTGCTGCAGACACAATTTATGTCTCTAGACTGGATTTATGAAGATTCTGGGGTTCAGCTGGCAGCAAAATGTAGATTTTCACCATAGGGTTTGCTTGACCTAGACACCTGGGGTATGTACCTTGGGTCTTCTGCCCCATGCCTGGGTCTAGTGAGATCTCTGACAGAACAATTCTCCCGGGTTACTTGCTCTGTTATTTGCTGGCTGTGCCGGGTGGAGGGATATGTCTGTATAGTCTCAGACCCAAGTCACTGAGTGCAGTCTCAGGAGATGGGAGGCAGCGGTGTGGGATCTCTGCAACTTGTCTCCAGTAATCATTTCACCCACCACTGATTACTGAATACCAATATCATGAGTCCTAACCCCTGCACTATATACTCTATGTTGTACATTACATACTCCTGACCCCTGCACTATATACTCTATGTTGTACATTACATACTCCTGACCCCTGCACTATATACTCTATGTTGTACATTACATACTCTTTATTATCTCTGAACAAGAACGTTTGGAGAGCCGGTTTAGGGCCAGGACACATTTGAGTAGATGCAATGACAATTGGCAGACTCCGAGACTTCTATAGGTAGACTGCTATACAGTGGAAGGCCTCCAGCCGGACACCACTTCTGTATAGGTAGGACCGCTGTCTCCTATGGTAACAAATCTTGTTACAGTCACTAACGCTAGTTCTACATAACTCTTGGTAACACAGAATAGTTCTCTTCTTCTCACACAGTCTCTCACTGCAGATCTTCTCTCCCTGAGCTCCCGGTCTCTCACTAGACTTCCAGTTTCAGTGGCCACTGAATCTCCTGAGCTCTTCTACAACTAAATCACTGTATATTCCTCAAGCGTCACCCCCGCTATCCTGCTGGGCCCCTGGCTTGGCACCTGCTGAAGCTTTCCCACTTCTTCACTGTCCCAGGCTGGTGAGAAGATTGCTCTGGTACTGGCTCCAGATTACTAACTGTAGTCTCCGGTAACAAGGTGGATGGTCCCTTAGTGGCGACAGCTTCCCCTCCACCTCCGACAACAACTGGTTCCCCGTTCGGCTGAATCTTTACTCTCTGTTGGAATCCAATCCTGAAGTCCCAACCCTGCGCTGCTTCTCTTGCTCCTGGATGGGCCTCAGGCTTCCGGCCTAGCAAACCGGGCGACATACCACACGTCCACCCAGACAGCTGTCCAGGTGGCACAGAACCTCCTGATCACCGGGCTCCACCCAAATAAATAGGCTCTCCCAGGGACCAAAGAAACCCCTGTCAATTTGCTGAGGCACCCCATCCATTCATAATCCGACCTTGCGACAGAAGAGAAAAGGTGCAGTCATCCAAAGTTAGAGAGGAATCAGTAGATCTCCTAACAATAAGCAAGGGTAACTACCACCTGGGAAACGTTATTAGTCACCCTTCCTATACACCATGGTGCTACATGTTCATTACATACTCCTGACCCCTGCACTATATTCTCTATGCTGTACATTACATACTCCTGACCCCTGCACTATATACTCTATGTTGTACATTACATACTCCTGACCCCTGCACTATATTCTCTATGTTGTACATTACATACTCCTGACCCCTGCAATATATACTCTATGTTGTACATTACATACTCCTGACTTTTGCACTATATACTCTATGCTGTACATTACATACTCCTGACCCTCGTCCTATAATCCCCTCATCACTGTCACTCCTATAAAAGACAGTTCTCGTTGTTTCCTCACTCTCTGACTAAGGTCCATGAATAAAGAAATGATCTGGTAGGAGATCAGAGGAGCCATTTACTAGTTACCTTGAGGGGAGAATTGTAAGATCCTCAGAGACAAAGCTGCCTGATGTGGGCGGAGTCCTGGTTTAGGGGAACCAATCGGCTCATGTCTAGTAATAATCTTTGTATCTCTATTTTAGTAGATGGACGGGAGATGAGGAAAACCTCAGAGGATTGTCTTACTTTGTCTCCAGACTGTAAAGTAGAAGATGAGGACATCACACAGTATAGTCCAGGAGAAAACCCGACTACCTCAAATGTCCATCCGACACCACACAGTGTAGATGGACCATCATATTCCTCTTATCCTGAGGAACCTCAGACTGTGCGGGACGGTGCCGGACCATCGTATTCCTCTTATCCTGAGGAACCTCAGACTGTGCGGGACGGTGCCAGACCATCGTATTCCTCTTATCCTGAGGAACCTCAGACTCTGCGGGACAGTGCCGGACCATCGTATTCCTCTTATCCTGAGGAACCTCAGACTGTGCGGGACGGTGCCGAACCATCGTATTCCTCTTATCTTGGGGAACCTCAGACTGTGCGGGACGGTGCCGGACCATCGTATTCCTCTTATCCTGAGGAACCTCAGACTGTGCGGGACGATGCCGGACCATCGTATTCCTCTTATCCTGAGGAACCTCAGACTGTACGGGACGGTGCCGGACCATCGTATTCCTCTTATCCTGAGGAACCTCAGACTGTGCGGGACGGTGCCGGACCATCGTATTCCTCTTATCCTGAGGAACCTCAGACTGTGCGGGACGGTGCCGTACCATCGTATTCCTCTTATCCCGAGGAACCTCAGACTGTGCGGGACGGTGCCAGACCATCGTATTCCTCTTATCCTGAGGAACCTCAGACTGTGCGGGATGGTGCCGGACCATCGTATTCCTCTTATCCCGAGGAACCTCAGACTGTGCGGGACGGTGCCAGACCATCGTATTCCTCTTATCCTGAGGAACCTCAGACTGTGCGGGACGGTGCTGTCCTTGCAACAGATGAGAGGTTGTCCTGTCCCATGTGCGGGAAGTGTTTCAGTTCCAAAAGCACTCTTAATGTGCATAAAAAATCTCACACAGTTGGGAAGCTGTATTTCTGTCCTGAGTGCGGTCAAAGTTTTTCAATGAAGTCCAGTCTTTCCATACATCAGAGATCACACATGGGGGAGAAGCCTTTTTCCTGTTCTGAGTGCGGAAAATGTTTTTTATGGAAGTCCCGTCTTTTCACACATCAGAAATCACACACCGGGGAGAAGCCTTTTTCCTGTTCTGAGTGCGGGAAATGTTTTTCAGAGAAGTCCTATCTTTCCACACATCAGAGATCTCACACGGGGGAGAAGCCTTTTTCCTGTTCTGAGTGCGGAAAATGTTTTTCAGAGAAGTCCTATCTTTCCACACATCAGAGATCTCACACGGGGGAGAAGCCTTTTTCCTGTTCTGAGTGCGGAAAATGTTTTTTATGGAAGTCCCATCTTTTCACACATCAGAAATCACACACCGGGGAGAAGCCTTTTTCCTGTTCTGAGTGCGGGAAATGTTTTTCAGAGAAGTCCTATCTTTCCACACATCAGAGATCTCACACGGGGGAGAAGCCTTTTTCCTGTTCTGAGTGCGGAAAATGTTTTTCAGTGAAGTCCAGTCTTTCCACACATCAGAGATCTCACACGGGGGAGAAGCCTTTTTCCTGTTCTGATTGCGGAAAATGTTTTTTACGGAAGTCCCATCTTTTCACACATCAGAAATCACACACCGGGGAGAAGCCTTTTTCCTGTTCTGAGTGCGGAAAATGTTTTTCAAATAAGTTCTATCTTTCCACACATCAGAGATTACACACGGGGGAGAAGCCTTTTTCCTGTTCTGATTGCGGAAAATGTTTTTCACGGAAGTCCCATCTTTTCACACATCAGAAATCACACACCGGGGAGAAGCCTTTTTCCTGTTCTGAGTGCGGAAAATGTTTTTCAAATAAGTTCTATCTTTCCACACATCAGAGATTACACACGGGGGAGAAGCCTTTTTCCTGTTCTGAGTGTGGGAAATGTTTTTTAACTAAGTCCAATCTTTCCACACATCAGAGATCTCACACGGGGGAGAAGCCTTTTTCCTGTTCTGAGTGCGGAAAATGTTTTTCAAATAAGTTCTATCTTTCCACACATCAGAGATTTCACACGGGGGAGAAGCCTTTTTCCTGTTCTGAGTGTGGGAAATGTTTTTCACAGAAGTCCGATCTTTCCAAACATCAGAGATCTCACACGGGGGAGAAGCCTTTTTCCTGTTCTGAGTGTGGGAAATGTTTTTCAGAGAAGTCCGATCTTTCCACACATCAGAGATTACACACGGGGGAGAAGCCTTTTTCCTGTTCTGAGTGCGGAAAATGTTTTTCACAGAAGTCCCATCTTTCCAAACATCAGAGATCTCACACGGGGGAGAAGCCTTTTTCCTGTTCTGAGTGCGGAAAATGTTTTTCAGTGAAGTCCTATCTTTCCACACATCAGAGATCACACACGGGGGAGTGGCCTTTTTCCTGTCCTGAGTGCGGGAAATGTTTTTCACAGAAGTCCAATCTTTCCACACATCAGAGAACTCACACGGGGGAGAAGCCTTTTTCCTGTCCTGAGTGCAGGAAATGTTTTTCAGTGAAGTCCACTCTTTACAGACATCAGAGATCTCACACGGGGGAGAAGCCGTATTCCTGTCCTGAGTGAGGGAAATGTTCCTCACTGAAGTCCTGTCTTCCTGTACATCAGGGGTCCCACACAACCCTCGTGGTGTATTAGTGAGTGCGGGAAATGTCTTGTATGTGAATGTTGCTGGACATGTGGGGAAGAAGCACACCCTGATATACGGGTGAAACTCGAAAAATTTGAATATGGTGCAAAAGTTCCTTTATTTCACTAATGCAACTTAAAAGGCGAGACTAATATATGAGAGAGACTCATTACATGCAAAGCAAGAGGGTTCAAGCCGTGATTTGTCATCATTGTGATGATTGTGGCTTCCAGCTCATGAAAACCCCAAATCCACAATCTCAGAAAATTCCAATATTCCATGCAATCAATAAAACACGGATTGTACAGAGAAGGATATCGCACCTCTGAAAAGTAGAAGCTGCGTATTAATTGTGTGAAAATAGTGCAGCGCTGCGTATCTATAAATCTTATAGAAACAAATAATTATACATTCCATAAAACTATTTATGAAAAAAGAAATAAATGATATAAAAACAGTTCATATGAAGGTTTCCAAAGCTGTCACCGCTGTGAAAAATCCGATTTAAATGGATCCAATATTCAGTGCGCACCCCCACCTGCTAAAATGCATGCTCACCTCAAGGGTGAGTATAAAACTCATAGACAGATCACTCCTTGTGTCCGATCACGATCCGTCCACTTTACCAATGGTAGTTCCTACAGTCTCCAGACTGCACCTCTGTGTGGGGAATCAACGTATAAATTGTCTCCAAACACCACCTTCCTCCATTCACTTATTAATAATCAATTCCACTTCTATATCCCGGGGGGAAGGACATTAAAGAAAAAACACAAGTACCATAGTGCTCTCTGCTTCTGAATTTATTATAAAAGCCCCCCCTAAAAAGTTACACTGGAACAAAAATTGTCTCTGGACAGCCGCACTCTGAACAAATTGTCGCCTTTATTAAAAGAAGGACAGCACTACAAGTCACAGCAAAATAAAACCCGACTGCTGACGCGTTTCGCACTGAAACTAGTGCTTAGTAATAGCTAGAGTCCCCTAAAAAGTTACACTTACAAAAAATAACAATAAAAACAGCAAGTATCAAATCACCAGCTCATTCACCGCCGGTCTAGACCCACGGCACTTCACCTGACATCACAGATAGGGCTCCTCCCTTCTAAACGCGTGTCGGCCTTCATCAGTAGATGGGTGGGTCAAATGAGGTGAAACCTTATATACCTGCCTGTTGCCTAGGCAACCCTTCAGGCATCACCACAGTCTGTGAGGACACGCCCTCTTCCTGTGACTACAGAGCTCACATTTCATAGAGCTGGAGAGCGTGTCACCCGAATCTGCAAACCAGCAGGGCGCTCTCACTCGATCACAGCGCTGAGCTCAGTGGTAATGTCCCGTTACAATCTAATCTCCACATGAGTGTGCGATGTATCGCCATATACATAGAATAAAAAAACAAGTCTAAAATAAAATGAAAAGATGTTCCTATGTATATCTTTATCTACCGGGACAAATTCTATCTTTATTAGGACCTCGTTGTCCATTCATTAAAAATTATTATAGAAAACATAAATATGTATGAATCAATCACATATATGAAAAATCAATTGTACACCGATCCTAAACAATAATAATAATAATATATAAAACTACGGCTTGTCCAGGATTTGAACACGGGACCTCTCGCACCCCGAGCGAGAATCGTACCCCTAGACCAACGAGCCGAGCTATCCCTCCCACATTTCATGAGCTTATATCACTTTATAAACATATTACAATCAATCATTAATAAAATCTAATGTGAATGTCGATCGGCGGTGAGTGAGCTGGTGATCTGATACTTGCTGTTTTTATTGTAAGTGTAACTTTTTAGGGGGGCTTTTATAATAAATTCAGAAGCAGAGAGCACTATGGTACTTGTGTTTTTTCTTTCATGTCCTTCCCACCGGGATATAGAAGTGGAATTGATTATTAACCACTTATGGACCGGGGCCTGTTTTTCAGACTTTGTGCTTTCAAGATTAAACAGATTTTTTTGCTAGAAAATTACTTAAAACCCCCAAACATTATATATATGTTTTTCTAACACCCTAGAGAATAAAATGGTGGTGATCGTTAAGGTGTTCCTCGTACACAAATTTCCCCCCAATATCCGGGTTTATTTTCTCCTTTTCCCCCATTTTCTATGGTGTGATCTTTTCTACAATACTTTGTTATAATAATGGAACATGTTGTGTATTGTATTGTATGACTCCGCCTCCACATTCCAGGCAAGTCATTTTCCTGACCAATCGCATTTCTACCTTTTTACTATTTCCTGATTCTATGACTGTAATCTGTTTAAAAGTAAAAATTATAATAAAAAAATGTATTGAAGAGAAAAAAAAGTTGTGTGTGTCGGTGGAATGAGAAGAATTGCTGGTGGTGTTGTCACCTGTCACAGCCGTCACACCTGGTTTCCCGGCCAATGCACCAGAGAAATGTTGCAGCAAAACGGCTCTTTGAGTTCTGGGAAACCAGGAATGGACTCCGGACACGGACTCCAGGAAAACAAACCTTTTATTTCACCAGGGAAAGGAGCGACTCACGTCAGGATGCCAAGTGGCCTCTTCTAGGCGTTTACAACATATAGATTTCCTCTTGTATAGACATTCCTTGGAACTTCGTAAAACATCTAAAAGCTTGTTAGCGAGTGACATCTGCGGCTTCTCAGTTATCTGTCTAATTTATAGGGAAGAGCCGAAACACCCCCGGTTCGGTTTGCGGCAGAACATGCGAACTGGCAGTAAAACACTGCGTGAAAAATCAAAAGTGCTAGTTTAAAAGGCTAATATGCAAGTTATTGTCATAAAAAGTGTTTGGGGCCCCCGGGTCCTGTCCCAGGGGACATGTGTCAAAGCAAAAAAAGTTTTAAAAACAACAGTTTTTTCATGGAGCAGTGATTATAATAATGCTTAAAGTGAAACAATAAAAGTTAAATATTCCTTTCAATTTCGTACCTGGGGGGTGTCTATAGTATGCCTGTAAAGTGGCACATTTTTTTTCCCGTGTTTAGAACTGTCCCGCAGCAAAATGACATTTCTAAAGGAAAATAATTTGTTTAAAACTACTTGTGGCTGTAATGTAATGTTTAAAAGTAGGGGGCCGCCTGTATCTACTATGCGGACTGCACTATATACTCTGCCGAAAATTGGGCCTTAGGTGTTGGTGGTACCCGAACATGGTAACCCCTCACAGTTACTCTTGGTGGGCGCTGGAACGGGCCCTGCTGTGAAATATTAGATCAAAAATTTTAATTGCACGCCCCTGTTAAACAGGGGCAGAAAGTTGGGTCTTTGGCCGCGGTGGTGGTGCCACAACACTGTAACCCCTCACAGACACTCTTGTTGAGCACATGAACGAGTCCTGCTATGAAATATTAGATCAAAAATTGTAATTACATGCCTCTGTTAAACAGGGGCAGATAAATTGGGCCTTAGGTAGTGGTACCTTGAACCAAAAATATTCATAGAAGCTAGCATCATCAAGATTGAGGAGGAATAGGATAGTCACTCAGCATAATAGGATAGTCACTCAGCATAGGCAGTCTTCAAGGGATCCCACATCCATAGAAAAATCAATCGGTTACATCAGCATCAGGTGCTTGGTAGCTGGTGATCCAAGACTGATTCATTTTTTTTTTTTTTACAAATATCTATTTTATTTTCAATTAAAAAAAGGCAGTTCCATGTCAAACCAACAATAATGATATAACAATAGTGTACCGATAAACATAACATATATATACATCACATCAATAGGTATCCACAAAGTCCAAAGTAAAACATCATACTCATATTATACCTATGGAAAATAAACAACCCTCTCCTATCTTCCTGAAATTGGGAGTCGTCATAACGCTGGATACACTAAACACATGGGTCGCCTGCCTTATATAATTCTTTCCCTATATATCCCCCTAAAAAAAAAACGGGAAAAAGAGCCCCCCCCCCCCTAACTAAAAACATATATAGTCATACATATACCCATATATATCTAACTCTGTCCGCCGGAAGGTACGAAGACCCCGCCTACTCCACCACCCTATATCCTTGTTCTCCTACATATTTGTTGCATTGTCGCGAAGAGTTTTCCCTCGTCAGAAGCGAGAAAGGCATTCCAGGGACCCCAGAATATCTCTCTTGCTGATGGCGGGAGGAGAGCACCAGATCTTCCAATCTACTAATCTCCCTCACTCTACAGACCCACATCTGTATTGTTGGTGGTAATGTTGATTTCCACTTTAGTGGTATACAAGCTTTTGCAGCATCTAGAACATGGATCCTCAAACTACGGCCCTCCAGCTGTTGTGGAACTACACATCCCATGAGGCATTGTAACACACTGACATTCACAGACATGACTAGGCATGATGGGAATTGTAGTTCCTGAACAACTGGAGGGCCATAGTTTGAAGACCCCTGATCTAGAAGATGACAAATAATTGATTCCTTGTATGCCTTCTCCGACAGGTCATTAACATGTAAGAGGCAAAATGCTGGCTCTTCCGGTATTGTTGAGTCTGTGAAGCGTTGAAGAATTTTTAGGATCTCCCCCCAAAAACTTTTCAGCCTTGGACAGTCCCAAAAGATGTGTAACATGGTACCTTTCTCTTTCTGACATCTCCAGCACCGATCTGTGATGTCAGGGAAGATTTTTTTTTTTTAGTTTTTATGGTGTTTTGTACCATCTAGAAAAAATCTTATAGTTAGTTTCCTGTGTTTTAGCACATCTTGATGTTTCATGTATAAATGTAATCATCCTTTGTTGCTGTTCCAGGCTAAAAGTCTTCCCTAGCTCCCGTTCCCAATCCCGAATACACTTCAGCGAATGTGTTTCCGACTGCATATTTAGTAACCCACTAACGAAAGTGTATAGGATATTGCTCCTCTACCACTACAGAGCTTTTAAAAATGTATTAAGGGGTCGGATGAACCGTCCTGGTTCTGGGAGGGACCTGAGAAAGTGGGTAATCTGTAATGCATTCCAAAATTTAAGTTTGAATCTATTCCTTTGTTCAGTCAGTTCTCCTATTGTCAGTCAGGTCCCATTATGAATAAAGCTGGATACATGAATGCATCCCATATTAACTAACTGTCAATAGTTATTTCTTAACATCCTGGCTGAAATAGGGGGTTGCCTAGTACCGCATATAAGGGAGAGGTCATGGGAGCTATCACCAAAGTGGGCAGCAATGCCGCGCAAAGCCTGATCGTGTTGCCCACCAGGCAGGGAACATGGGTCATTTCCAACAATACTGAACCCTATCCTGCATCCTTCCCAGCTGCCAGCAGAGTTACCCAGTGTGCCCTGAAGAAATGGTAACGTCCCTGTCCATGCTGGACCATGAGTCAGCAGTAATATGTACCTTACTGCTGACCGCCCTGTCCAACGAGGCCCAGACATTGCCTTCCACGTGCTGGTAGAGAGACCGGAATGGTCTTCCGTGAAAAGAAATGGCATTTGGGAACCTGCCACTGAGGTACCGCACATTCCAAAAATTCATGAAAGGCGGCAGAGTCTACCAGCTGAAAAGGCAGCAGTTGCAGTGCTAGCAATTTAGCCAAGCTAGCATTCAACCGCTGGGCATGTGGATGGCTGGGAGCGAACTTCTTTCTATGGTTTAGCAACAGGGGTAGGGAAATTTGCCTGCTAAAATCGGATAGTGGTGTACTGCTAGCAGATTGGCTGCAAGGACTTGGGACACTTATTGCTATACCTTCATTCCTCTCAGTGCAGGTTTCTGAGGACTGGAGGTATACTGGGGTTTGAGATCCCAACTGATGAGGAGCAAGGAGAGGTCCGCCTTTTTTTATGTTGGTCTTTTTAGTGCTGTTGCCAATGGACTGCATGGGAGGTCGACATATGTCTGGTCAAGCATGTGGTGCCCAGGCGGCTGCTGTTCTTGCCACTCTTGATCCACTTCAGACAAAGGTTGCAAACAGCAACGGTGCGATCTTCTGCACACGTGTCAAAAAAGCCCACACCAAATGTGATGCAATAGGGTGACTTCCCTAAAGTTGCCACCTGGAGGGCATCCTGCCTAATTGGGGATGTGCCCCCCCTTCCCCTCCTCCTCTCTTCTATCAGGGACCCAATTAGAGTCAGTGACCTCATCATCCCTTCCCTCCTCGTCACTGGAGAAAACTTGGCAGTATGCTGAAGCTGGGGGAACATGACTGCCAGTTTCTTGTCCTTCTTGGGCACCCCCTCTCTCTAGGCTCATGTTACTCCCTTCCTTAACCTGGTTCCCATCATCGGAGCCTTCAAAACGCTGCGCATCCTCCTGCAGCATGTACCCAACACTGTGGTCGAACAGTTTGGGGGACTCCTCCATGCATGATGGTGGGGCTAGGGAAGGAGTGACTGATGACATGGAGCCAATGGAATAGGCCGCTTTGGCAGCTGCATTGGCAGACAAACTACCATGAGCCTGGGTGACAGAGGATGAGGACGGCTTTGTTATCCATTCCATCAACTTTTCTGCATGTTCTGGCTCAATAACAAGGCCAGCTGCCGAAAAAAGGACAAGCATGCCCCACGGCCACTTGCTGAAGAGGATGCACCGTGTCCATGACCAGCACTGTTGGCTGTAGACACAGAGCCTGCTTGCCCCCTTTTAGTGGCCAGTGAGCGTCTGCCTCTCCTTGGTGGCCTTCCGGACATGATGTCAATTTTGTTTAGCAAAACCACACTACACTGTATTGTGTACGGTGTACACCACCAGAAAAGTAGTAGCAACTGCACTAGGTGTGCACTGTATTGTGTACTGTGTACACTGCCTGAAGTATACTGTATTAGAAAAAGTACACCAGGAATGGCCTGCAGTCAGGTATAGGCTACACTGGATGCAGAGTGTATATATACACACGAGACTGACTATATATATATATATATATATATATATATATATATATTGAATACACTGCAGATAACTAACTGAATCACCTGTCTGCTCAATCTAAATCACACTATCTCTCCGTCCACGCCAACAACACACTACACAGGGCCGACGTGCATGCAGCCTTATATAGTGTGGGGTGTGGACTTAGTCCCACTGAGCCATGATGGGCCAAAGGCACCCTGCCTTTGGCCAATTATGGCTCTCTTAGCTGAGGGTGCTGGGATTGGCCAAAGCATGCGATCTCACAGTGCATTATGAGGCGTTACGTGGCAGTCGAATTTGCAGCGAACACCCCATAATGTTAATATTTTGACAAACGGGCGAACACCCGATGTTCAAGTCGAACTCATGTGGCATATAAAGCTCACAACACCCTTCTGGAACTCGGCTGGAATCCTCTCCTTCCATTCTATCGGGGCATATGTGCAGTCTTCTTCAAACTCATGCTTCAGGTCCAAGAGGTAGGACCCCTTTTCCGGAGCGACCTTCCTCATCAACTGCCGTACCTCCCTGTCAAATCACCAGACTCCTGGTAATCTCAGAACTATGGTTTGCTCTGGTCGACTCCCATACTCCTGACTCCACTGTGCGGCTGTGGCTGAGTCCATGGTCTCTTCCACTCTGGACGCATCAACTGAGATGGGGTATCTCGTGGGACCTCCAAATGTAGTGGTACCCCCATGGGGGCTGCTGATTGACTCTCTTACCTCTGACACCTTGGGTTCCATTGTAAAATACCACGTTAGTAATGAGAAACTCAGACAAAGTCACTGAACCACTCAAAGAACGTTTACTATGGTAAAAGATAACACAACGGAATGGTACGATTAAACACTGAATGAACACAGGTTATGATTGACAGTATTTGTTCAATACAATGATATCATACACTTCTACCCAGTAACAACCTGATGAGGGTATATGTAAACAGGTACACAGGGAGATAGATCTTCAATACCTTTTCACACATGTATTGAATACCTTCCCACTGAGGCCTCAGCACACAGACCAATGCACTAAGAGAATGCACAACAGTGAATACAGTAATACAATACAAGTTCTAACTATATCTCACTATATCTCACTAAATGGCGCCCCCTAGGTTGCAGGTCAGAGCACTTCTCCAATGTAGAGCAGTAAGCTTTGTAAAGGAATAAAGTGGTGAATGTTCCTCAAGTTCCAGTTTGTCTTCAGCTAGCTTATTTTATACTGCAGTGTTGAGTTGTGTAATTCTTTGCAATCCAAGAGAAACAGAGGGAAAGCAATGACTGTAGAAATGCGAGGTTATGGATTCCTTGGCTGAAGAACTCTTCCCACTTGTAATTCCTTTAATATGTGAGTAATACAGTACTGACCTTACAGCATGGGAGAAAGGAAAGCAAGGCCCCAAAGTCTGGTTGTAAGATGCTCAGGTGCAGCAGATCCACAGCCGTGGAACTACAGGTCTCAGCAGCAGTCTGTAGGAAAGAAACTCACTCGGTGATACTGCAGTCACTACTTAGATAGGCAAGTGCAGGCCGATCCTTCCGCTCGATTAGCAGGGCCATCCACAAATATCCCTTTGGGGGCAGTCGATCCCACTCTCCGCTGTAGGCCGCAGTCTCTCACTCCTGGTCACACACACAGACCTCCTGCTGGCAATTGAATGGCGTCCAGAGAGGCCAAAAACAGGCCACGCCTGTCCTTTTATCTCTCTACCCAACAGGCTGTTCTGTAACTTGGCATTGTGGGTCTGTGACCTGGCATTGTGGGTCTAGTAGTTCCCAGACTGATTTAACAACATGAGTCACCTCCTCATCAAACTACATATCCCACAATGCATAACTGTTTGCTTCTTAAAAAGAAGGAAGATTCTGATAGAGTTCAGCTGTCACTAGAGGGAGACAAACCCTTACTTAAGGAACAATAAACTACTCAACATAATAACTTTAGTAGCAACCCCTGGCTACTAATGTCTTAGCGGAGGGGGGGGCCATACAGTTTTTTGTGCTTCTTTTAATATTTTGTTTACATTAACTGGCCAACCAGCAAATCCCCAATATACAGCTGAATAAGCCTGGTGGGTGTACATCACTGGGTATTCAGACACTTGTGGTAACCAACCTCCTATCAACCAACCTGAGCAGGAAGCTGCCACATTTAGAGGCGGTAGTAATACTGCAGCCAGAAGTTGTAATTGGCTGAACACCTATTTAGTTCATCCATTCGCCAACCGCCTAAACAAGCTAAATTCTGTTCAAACATGGGTTCCGTCCAAACCCAGAGCTCTAGTTTTAGTGGTCTGTTTATTGGTCTCTTACAGTGGTGACCAATGGGAGAAGGACCCTCTTACATCTGTGGTCAGTGTGGTCAGTGTAGTGGTCCCTTACATTGATGACCAATGACAGAAGGACTCCCTAATATCAGTGATCAGAGGATAAGGACATTCTTACATCGTCATCGGTGGGAAGACTGCCCCCCTTGATGTCAGTTGTTAGAGAGACAAAAATTGTTCATTGCTCAAGGAACCCCTAGAAGCCTTTGGAGGAACCCTGGCTGAGAAAGGCTGGACTAGGCAGTAATATATTTATCTCCCCCTTGGTGGAAGTGGACATAGGGTTGCCAACTCATCCCTTTAAAACAGAACACATATTAATTACACAGGTTCTGAGGCTAATTTAATGCAAATAAGGCACCAAGTGAGTTTAATTACCTCCTTAATCAGCCACAGAACCTGTGTAATTAATATGTGTTCTGTTTTAAAGGGATGAGTTGGCAACCCTAAGTGGAGATGACCCATATATAAGGATATACAGTACATACACACACAGCACAAGGCCGTCTTCACACTATGAGATGTTTCTTGGGACTGCAGTTCCTCTGAGAAACGCAAGGTGGTGATCTCACTTCTACCATAGAGATAGGATGTCTCTATAGGAGACAGGAAGTGATGTCAGATTCAAACCGGAAGTGATGTCACCTTCAAACAGGAAGTGATGTCAGGTATAAATAGGAAGTTCCGGGTGAGAGGTGAATCGGGAGGAAGTAGTGAGGAGACATTGCTGGAATCGGTAGCAGAGGAGGTAATAAGATCTTATCTTCTATTTACACCCAGTAACCCCGTCATGTCCGTCCTCTTCCTCCATAGTCACTGTGACGTCTTTTATCTCCAGCAGATGATGATACACACATATATAGTGTGGAAACCTAGATTAACTCCTTCAGGGGCAGAACATTCCCCATAGAGAATTCTCGTCATTTTGTCACATGTCCCACCAATCATCTTTTTACCTTATCAGTCTATACTAATGGATTATACCACTTTTATTGGGGATGGGGGGGTTCTATAGACAAAGGGTTAGAGGTGCCCGGACGCTAAAAACCATTACAAATGCTAAAAGGAATGTTCCTTTATGTGTAATCCCACTGGGGGTGGGGGGTGTTTTTACATGATAGAATCCCTCATATTACCCCCCATACACCCCCATCCTAATATTATACAACCAGTACAGTCCAGATCATTCTCTCTCATCAATTATTGGTCTACAGGTAACCTGTATAGATTGCATGACCAATGAGGATGGAGGAGGACCGGAGTCACATGACTGAGAGGATACTAAACCTCACCCTGGAGATCATCTATCTGCTGACCGGAGAGGTAAGGAGGATTCTGGGAGGTCACATGACACCACTCTTATCTCTATTAATAAAACACAGACCTAACTGGAGAGGTGAGGAGGATTCTGGGAGGTCACATGACATCACTCTTATCTCTATTAATAATACAGACCTGACCGGAGAGGTGAGGAGGATTCTGGAAGGTCACATGACATCACTCTTATCTCTATTAATAATACAGACCTGACCGGAGAGGTGAGGAAGATTCTGGGAGGTCACATGACATCACTCTTATCTCTATTAATACAACACAGACCTGACCGGAGAGGTGAGGAGGATTCTGGGATTCTAACATGATATTCCTATTGGTTCTCCAATACAGAGATTTCCTCTTGTGAAGTCAGGTGATCATATGACCATCACAATGCCTCCATGTGACTCCCTGAATCCCGAGAGACACAACATGGAGAAGATTCTAGAAGTCACCAAGAAGATGATGGAGCTGCTGACAGGAGAGGTGAGGAGGATTCTGGGAATTCTGGGACATTATCCAGTAACAGACAAGGGGTGTGTCTGGATGGTGACGGTATCATTGTGTGTGTCAGGTTCCTATAAGGTGTCAGGATGTCACTGTCTATTTCTCCATGGAGGAGTGGGAGTATTTAGAAGGACACAAGGATCTCTACAAGGACGTCATGATGGACAATCAGCCGCCCCTCACATCACCGGGTAAGAGGAGACTTTATTGTACAGGAGAGAGCAGTACGGAGGCTCCACCTAGATCCCCCATCATCTGATAAACACATAGAAACAATGTATTCAGTCAGTGTGTGTGTTTCCTACAGATGGATCCAGTAATGGGAACCCACCAGAGAGATGTCCCCGTCCTCAGGATTCCACACTGGTCAATATTAAAGAAGAGATAAAAGAGGAGGATGATGAGGATGGGGTGATGGAGGAAGAACACAAAGATCTGTACCAGGACACCATGGTGGAGTCATCCAGCTACAGAGACCCCCCAGAAAGATGTCCCCGTCCTCTGTATTCCCGGGATTCCACACAGGAAGGTCACACCATCCCTCCTTATTTAAAGGTTGGTGGGACGGAACATCTAGACGTGGACTTGTGGGGGGATGTGTGGATTTTATAGATATGATGTCACAATAATAAAGCTTATATCTTACAGATGATATTCTCTCTCATTCTCTTGGTTTAGAGTGGAGATCCAATCGCTATAGAATTTGAGGTGAAATCAGAAGAAGAGACGTATGTGAGGGATGATCAGCAGTCTATGGAGGAGGATGGAATAACGGGGACATTTATAGAGGAGGACACTCCTACAGAGATCAGCACAGGTGGGTCATTAACACTAAATCCATTCCTCCACCCATACTGCTGATTGGTCCAGAGTAGGGCGGGGACTGGGTGATATCAGCCTGTAATCCCCTGGTCACTTTCCTGAGCTGTGTTTCCCATATTCCTGTATTTCTCTGGGATAATCTTCCTTCTCTGTGCTGCAGACACAGTTCATGTATCTAGGATGGATTTATGGACATTCTGGGGTTCAGCTGCTAGTAAAATGTTCATTTTTCCCCCCATAGGTGTTGCTTGTCTTAGTCATCTGGGGTATGTGTCTTAGGTCTTCTGCCCCATCCTCGGATCTAGCGAGATCTCTGACAGAGGAATTCTCCCGGGGTTACTAGTTGTGATGTTTGCTGGCAGTGCCGGGTGGAGGGATAGGTCTGTATAGTCTCAGACCCAAGACAAGAAGAACTCTCCACATAGTATAGATCTATAAGATCTCTGACTTTATTCCATAGAAATATCTGTCACACACATCGGTAGACATGCACAGTGTCTCCTCGCCGCTCCCTCGCTTCAGACTCTGCAGACCAATATTAATTTTGACGTCAAATTTTTATTTAGTTTTAGTTGTATTTTAGTCACCTGAATTGTTTTAGTTTTCATTGGCCCGGATTCACATACATCGGGGCATATTTATGCCACCGTAGCGTATTTTCTTTACGCTACGCCGACGTAGCGCACAGAGGCAAGCACTGGATTCACAAAGCCAGTACTGCCAAATCTGTGCTGGGTTTCTTAGGCGTAAGTCGTCGTAAGTGGAAGTGGGCGTCAGCCATGCAAATGATGGGCTGAGTCTCAGACAGATACGTAAATTGAACGGCGCATGTGCCGTCCCGTGGACGCAACTCAGTGCGCATGCTCAGAATCACGTCGGAACTACTCCTTAAGATACAACGGATCACTGCCTACGACGTTAACGTAACCTACGCCTAGTCATATTCACGTTCTACGTTAACTACGTAAAATACGTTGGCTTGTGTTCCCTGGTGCAGCCCTTTGCATGGATGCTGCTGACTTACATGTCCTTTATGGGGCATAACTTTACGCCGGACGTAGGACTTTACGCGCACTGCGTCGGACGGACGTACGTTCGTGAATCGGCATATTTCCCTCATTTGCATATGTGAATAGAAAATCAACGGGTGCGCCAAATACGAACAGCGTAAATATGCGCCCAAGATACACCGGCGTAGGCAAGTTACGTCGGTTGGATGAAGCCTATTTTCTGGCGTATCTTGGCCCGGATTTACAAAGTACTTATGCCGACGTATCTACAGATACGCCGCGTAAGTGTAAATATGCGCCATCGTATCTATGCGCCGGACTCTGAAACCAAGATACGCCTGAAAATAGGTTTCATCCGATCGACATAACTAGCCTACACCGGCGTATCGTGGGCGCATATTTACGCTGGTCGTATTTGGCGCACCCGTTGATTTTCTATTCACATATGCAAATGAGGGAGATACGCCGATTCACGAACGTACGTCCGTCCGACGTAAAGTACGTGTAAAGTCCTACGTCCGGCGTAAAGTTATGCCCCATAAAGGAGGTGTAAGTCAGCAGCATCCATGCAAATGGCTGCACCAGGGAACACAAGCCGACGTATTTTACGTAGGACATGAATATGACTAGGCGTAGGTTACGTTAACATCGTAGGCAGTGATCCGTCGAATCTTAACCACTTCCATACAGGGCACTTACGCACCTTCCCGCCCAAGCCAATTTTCAGCTTTCAGCACTGTCGCACTTTGAATGGCAATTGCGCGGTCATGCTACACTGTACCCAAACAAAATTGGCGTCCTTTTTTCCCCACAAATGGAGCTTTCTTTTGGTGGTATTTGATCACCTCTGCGATTTTTTTTTTTTTTTTGCGCAACAACTAAAAAAAGACTGAAAATTTTGAAAAATAAATTACGTTTTAATTTTTTTCTGTAATTTTGTTTTTGTAAATAAGTATGTTTTTTCTCTTTCAATTACGGGCACTGATATGGCGGCACTGATGGGCACCAATGAGATGGCACTGATGGACATCGATGAGGTAGTACTGACGGGCACAGATGAGGTGGCACTGATTGGCAGCGCTGGTATGCGGCACTGATGGGCACACATGGGCGGCACTGATGGGCACTCATGGGCGGCTCTGATGGGCGGCACTTATGGGTGGCACAGATGGGCACTGTGGGGTGGCACTAATGGACACTGTGGGGCGGCACTGATGGACACTGTGGGGCGGCATGGATTTACTTATGTTGCCAGTCAGTGCCCATTTGTGGGCACTGATTGGCATATTTTTTTTTTCAGACTTTTTTTTGCCCCCTTTTTTTTTTTTTTTTGCCCTTCCCTGGTGGTCCAGGGTGGGCTTCCCTGGTGGTCCATGTGGCGATCCGAGGGGGGGCTGCACTGATAAACAATCAGCGTGAACCCCCCTGTCAGGAGAGCCGCCGATCGGCTCTCCTCTACTCACGTCTGTCAGACGCGAGTGAGGAAGGGCCATCAACGGCTCTTCCTGTTTACATTGTGATCAGCCGTGTTGGACACGGCTGATCACGTGGTAAAGAGTCTCCGGGCCTATGTTTTCAGAGTGCGACGCATAGATACGACTGCGCATATTTACACTTACGCGGCGTATGTGTAGATACGTCGGTGTAAGTGCTTTGTGAATCCAGGCCATTGTGTTTATTCAACTAAAATCTGCAGGACGTTTTAGTCGACTAAAATTGAATGTGTTTTTTCGGTAAATTGTAATGCATTATTTAGACACAGATCCCTGTTCTTGCTCTTGTGCCTGTGGGCAGACCTCACGGCTGCCTGCCACACGCATCAGGTCCCCCGCAGTGCAGCGGGCATGTGCCAGCGCCTGGTATGGTTCTTAAAGGAGCCGACATACCAGTATGGCGATTCGTTGAAATGAGCCGACCTGCTGACGGCAAATGGTTAAAGAGGTACAAGTTCTATGCATTAAGGTGAAAAAGAATCTGTGCATTAGCGGCCCCCCCCGAGCCCCCCTTTACTTTCCGGACCCCTCGAAAGTCCCGCGCCGTGAATGAGCAGGCTTCTCGGCCGTCTTCCCGGCTCATTGATTGGTTGATTTAAAGCAGCGCAGCCATTGGCTTGTGCTGCTGTCAATCACATCCAATGACGCGGCGAGTGATACAGTGAGCGGCTATGGTCACCGGCTGTATCACGAGAGCGCACCCAGAAGGACTCGACACCATGCGAGAGAGCTCGCATGAAGGTGTTGAGTCCTTGCAGGGAGGAGCCGAGAGAGCCGCCGAGGGACCCCAGAAGACGTGGATCGGGGCCACTCTGTGCAAAAAGAGCTGCACAGTGGAGGGAAGTATAACATGTTTGTTATTTAAAAAAATATATCTTTAGTGATCCTTTAATGTACTATTATTATAGGCTGGGGATGGAATTGTGTTTGCCGATTTAGAAAAGGCCAGCAGAGGGCACCAAAGAGATAATGTGAATGAGTGCAATGTGTGGAACTGCATAGGAAAGGGAAATGATTGATAGGAGCCTGCTTCTCTCAGCCAATACAGCTTGCCGATAGAGTCAGGGGGCTGGGGTTTTAAGAGACAGGCGGAGCTCCAAGGAAAGCAGAACTTCAGGTGAGTCCCTCTCTGACATTTTTGTTCTGTTTTTGTTCATTAACCAATATCAGAGCAGTTCTGTTATACCTCATATCTGGGTATTATATGAGCAGTTTCCTATTTACTGATTTCATAGTGGTTAGATTTTATATCTGATGATGTGATTGGAGGACAGACTTTTACATGGTGATAATAATGTGATAACATCCTCAAGCTTTGGAACTTTAAACAGAAAGTGATAATGAGGGGGAGGAGTCAATAACCCAATGATTGTGGTCTTCAGGCAGTCCAGTCTTCATCTTGGTTGTTCTCCCCCATCCTCACTCTCTGACCTCTGGTAGGGCTCAGCCCCGCTGTTTTTTATGACTAAATCATGGACTAAATAAGGAAGTGCAGGACTTTGTCTGTTGGGAAGATGGCAATGAGTGATAGAGGGGGTGGGGACACTCGTCCTATAATCCCCTCATCACTGTCACTCCTATAAAAGACAGTTCTCGTTGTTTCCTCACTCTCTGACTAAGATCTATGAATAAAGAAATGATCTGGTAGGAGATCAGAGGAGCCATTTACTAGTTACCTTGAGGGGGGAATTGTAAGATCCTCAGAGACAAAGCTGTCTGATGTGGGCGGAGTCCTGGTTTAGGGAAACCAATCAGGTCATGCCTAGTAATAATCTTTGTATTTCTATTTTAGTAGATGGACGGGAGATGAGGAAAACCTCAGAGGATTGTCTCACTTTGTCTCCAGACTGTAAAGTAGAAGATGAGGACATCACACAGTATAGTCCAGGAGAAAACCCGACTACCTCAAATGTCCATCTGGCACCACACAGTGTAGATGGACCATCGTATTCCTCTTATCCTGAGGAACCTCAGACTGTGCGGGACGGTGCCGGACCATCTTATTCCTCTTATGCTGAGGAACCTCAGACTGTGCGGGACGGTGCCGGACCATCGTATTCCTCTCATCCTGAGGAACCTCAGACTGTGCGGGACGGTGCAGGACAATTGTATTCCTCTTATCCTGAGGAACCTCAGATTGTGAGGGACGGTGCCGTCCTTCCAACAAATAAGAGACTTTCCTGTACTGAGTGCGGGAAGTGTTTCCGTTTTCAATTCGATCTTTCCACACATCAGAGATCTCACACAGGAGAGAAGCCGTATTCCTGTCCTGAGTGTGGGAAATGTTTTTCAGATAAGTCCAGTTTTTACAGACATCAGAGATCTCACACGGGGGAGAAGCTGTATTCCTGTCCTGAGTGTGGGAAATGTTTTTCAGATAAGTCCAGTTTTTACAGACATCAGAGATCTCACACGGGGGAGAAGCCGTATTCCTGTCCTGAGTGCGGGAAATGTTTTTCAGAGAAGTCCAATCTTTCCACACATCAGAGATCTCACACAGGGGAGAAGCCGTATTCCTGTCCTGAGTGTGGGAAATGTTTTTCAGAGAAGTCCCATCTTTACACACATCAGAGATGTCACACGGGGGAGAAGCCATATTCCTGTCCTGAGTGCGGGAAATGTTTTTCAGAGAAGTCCCATCTTTCCAGACATCAGAGATCTCACACTGGGGAGAAGCCGTATTCCTGTCTTGAGTGTGGGAAATGTTTTTCAACAAAGTTCCATCTTTCCACACATCAGAGATCTCACACGGGGGAGAAGCCATATTCCTGTCCTAAGTGCGGGAAATGTTTTTTACAGAAGTCCAGTCTTTCCAGACATCAGAGATCTCACACGGGGGAGAAGCCGTATTCCTGTCCTGAGTGCGGGAAATGTTTTTCACAGAAGTCCAGTCTTTCCACACATCAGAGATCTCACACGGGGGAGAAGCCGTATTCCTGTCCTGAGTGTGGGAAATGTTTTTCAGAGAAGTCCAATCTTTCCAGACATCAGAGATCTCACACGGGGGAGAAGCCGTATTCCTGTCCTGAGTGAGGGAAATGTCTTGGCTCGCTGAGCCGCTGCAGGAACATGTAACATCTTTCCGAAAGTGATCTTATCCTTTAACCCTTTCACTACCAGAGATGGTTTTGCATTTTTTTTGCCCACATTCAACACCCCTTTAATACTGGGCACTTTTTCCCCCTTCCTGCCCAGGCCAATTTTCAGCTCTCTCACACTTGTCATACAACACTGTACCCAAATAATCTTTTTTATCTTTACCCCCCCAAATAGAGCTTTCTTTTGGTGGTATTTGATCACCTCTGGGGTTTTATTTGTTGTGCTACAAATAAAAAAAAGACAGAAAATGTTGAAAAAATTTAGTTTTTCTTTATTTCTGTTAATTTTTTTTGTAAATATACCTTGTGTTATTAGGTTATAATTGTGTGTGTGTGTTTTTGTATTTATTTCTAGCCTGGGTATTCCCGATAGGCTTTGTTGATGTAATATAATCTTTAAAAGCTTAATAAAAAGAATAAAAAAAATGCTGTAAATAAGTGAGTTTTCTATTTCACTGGTGGGCACTGACTGGCATCCCTGATGGGCACTGACTGGCATCCCTGGTGGTCACTGATTAGCATGCCTGTGGGCACTGGTGGTCATCACTGGCGATGGGTTGTACTGATAATCAATGCTGAATATCAGTGCAGATCCCCCCTGTCAGGAAAGACACTGATTGGCTCTCCTATACTCACGCCTTGTCAGCATGAATAAAGGAAAGCCGATAACCGGCACTTTCTGGTTACGATGTGATTAGCTTTGATTGGACACAGCTGATCACATGGTGAAGAGCCAACGTCTTATGCTGCATACACACGATCGGAAATTCCAGCAAGAAATCTTCGATGTGAGCTTTTGGTCGGAAATTCTGACCGTGTTTATGCTCCATCGGACATTTGCTGTCGGAATTTCCGCCAACAAAAGATTGAGAGCAGGTCCTCAATTTTTCAGACGGAAAAAGTTATTGTCGGAAATTCTGATCGTCTGTATGCAATTTCTGACGCGCAAAAAACATGCATGCTCAGAGTCAAGCAAAAGAGCAGAACTGCCTACTGAACTTCATTGATCTCGGCTCATCGTATGTATTGTATGTCACCGCGTTCTTGACGTTCGGAATTTCCGACAAGATTTGTGTGATCATGTGTATGAAACACAAGTTTGAGCCAACATTCCGTCATAAAAAAATCCACGGTTTTCTTTTTGGAATTTCCGATCGTGTGTACAGGGCATTAGGCTCTTTACCGAGACTGGAGATGCGGTTTGTCAGAGCAACACACAACCAACGATCGCCCTGCGCCCTAACGGCTTATTCTTCTGGATGTCATGTGACATCCAGTCCGGATAATGGAATCCTGTCTGGCCGTCATTCTGCTATAGGCCGGGTAGGAAGGAGTTAAAGAATCATTTTAGGCCTGAACATTATATAAAACCCCCAAAACGCGATATATTTTCTGATAGAAGACACCCTAGAGCATCCTTTGTGCTCTGCTGGCACTGCCAGCAAGGCTCAGAATTCCACCTCTAAACACGCCCTTATAAATCATCTCATGAAATGACACTCAAATGTGTTATGCAGAATTAAGTTAAAAAAATAAATATTAATAACAACCTTATCAGTGCAGCCTCACCTGTGTCCACCATTGTAGCCTCTGCTCACTGTGCCCACCATTGTAGCCTCTGCTCACTTTGCCCACCATTGCAGCCTCTGCTCACTGTGCCCACTGTAACGGAACGTCCCCCACACTCCGCTGAGTGCTTCCGTCATATACCGCTTCCTCTCAGTTTGGATATAGATATCAGATGTTCCAGCTGCTCACAAGCACACAACGAGACGAGACTTGTTTGTCTGCTGAACATGGAGTATTTATTAGAAACAAAATCAAGTCTTATACACAGTTAAAGAGGAGGTAACCAGAACATAAATTAACATGAGCTAATGAACTAATCCTTTAGACAGACGTGGTGACTCAGATATGACCTTTTAGGGTAGACGTCGCATCTCCTCGCTCACGGACTATACAATACACATTATCATAAGTACAAGGACATCTTCACACAATAGCAGGAGCTTCCAGTAGCCGGTGTCGGCTCGTCTCCTACACTGTACAGAGGCCAATGTGATCAGCTCTTTCAATTAGCATGTTGTTCAGAATTAACAACTAAGAATAGTCTTTACATCTATCCTGGCAGATATTGTGGAGAAATATTACTGTCCCATTTTAAGTAATCCAAGACATATTTTCTCAGTCACCCATCCTGGCACAGGGTAACTTAGACATAAGAGGTGCACGGGGAGCTGAAACAAGAGTATCCCATATTTTCCAAGGGATTCTGGGTTGCAGAGTCTAGCAGCCGTCTGTAGGTGATCTCCAGCTCCCATTCCTGAATGGCCAGAAACTCTATCCCAGATTCACAGAGAGTAACCACTGTACGCTACGCCAACGCAGCGCAGAGAGGCAAGCATGGAATTCAGCAAGCCAGTGCTCCCAACGCTGCCCCAGCGTAGCTTGGGTTTTTGAAGGCTTACGCCGGCGTAGGTGGAAGTGGGCGTGACCCATGCAAATGATGGGCCGAGCACCAGACAGGTACGTATCACAAACTGCGCATGCGCACACCCCCCGCCTGCTCACATACATGCCGGCACAACTGCCTAAGCTACGCTGGATCACTGCGTACGCCGTGAACGTAACTTACGCCCAGCCAGACACACGTCCAACGCACAATACGCCGGCTTGTGTTCCCTGGTGCAGACCTGAGCATGTCTGTTGCTGGGTTACACCTCCTTTATGGGGAATAACTTTACGCCGGACGTACAACTTACGCGCACCTCACGTAGCCTGTACGCACGTTCGTGAATCGCAACATTTCCCTCGTTTGCATGTTTGAATGGCTAATCAATGGGAGCGGCACCATGCACCCAGCCTAAATGTGCGCCCACCCTACTCCGGCATAAGCAAGCTACATCGGCGGGGTGTAGCCTGTTTTTAGGCGCATATATGTTTGTGGGTCTGGCGCACAGATACGACGGCGCACATTTGCACTTACATTGGCGTAACTTGTTATACGTCGGCGTAAGTGCTTCGTATATCTTCCAGTGCCCAGTGCACTTCCGAGACGTTCAGTAGCCCTTCTCTGAAATCCATGATTTTGTCCATTCGCCACTCCAAATCACTCCCAAATTTAGAGTCCCCTGTCAGCTTGTACCTCTGCTCTCCTCTCCTGCTATCCGAACCTTGGATCCAGGTGGAGGTTGGATGTCCCAGACTGCAGGAAGTATCCCACCGGATTCTGGGTTCTATGGGCCCTCCTGTCACACCCACCATTGTAGCCTCTGCTCACTGTGCCCACCATTGTAGCCTCAGCTCACCTGTGCCCACCATTGTAGTCTCAGCTCACCTGTGTCCACCATTGTAGCTTCAGCTCACCTATATCACCATTGCAGCCTCTGCTCACTGTGCCCACCATTGTAGCCTCTGCTCACTGTGCCCACCATTGTAGCCTCTGTTTACTGTGAACACCATTGTAGCCTCAGCTCACTGTACCCACCATTGTAGCCTCTGCTCACTGTGCCCACCATTGCAGCCTCTGTTTACTGTGAACACCATTGTAGCCTCAGCTCACTGTGCCCACCATTGTAGACTCTGCTCACTGTTCCCTCCCTTGTAACCTCTGCTCACTGTGCCCACCATTGTAGCCTCTGCTCACTGTGCCCACCATTGTAGCCTCTGATCAACTGTGCAGAGGATCACCCCAGGGAAAGAGAGCATTGAGGAAGATAAAAGCTGCGGGATTACAGAGCGGATAGCCAGCTGTTACAGCTGAGTTTATATTACAATTGCCTCAGCTCCGCTCGTGGTTACACACAACCCCGCCTCCTGACCCCGCGCCTGTATCAGACAGAACACGTCCCACCATTGGACTGGCATTCTGTCTATCTGATACAGGCGCGGGGTCAGGAGGCGGGGCTGTGTGTAATGTAAACTCAGCTGTAACAGCGGGTTATCTGCTCTGTAATCCCGCTGCTTTTCTCCTTCCTCCATGCTCTCTTCCCCGGGGCGATCGATGGGAGAACGGCTCTCTATCTACCCCCGCATGTCGGCAGTACCCGCTCTCCCCCCACTCCATAGGTAGTTCCATATTTTTATATCACACGATATTACCGGAAAAGGCTATGAAATGTAAAATGTCTGTAAAAAACACTAAAGTTCATTTTAGGGGGCACAAAAACACAATAAATTACCCAATTTTTGGCTAAAATATAAATCTCGAGGGGGCGTGTCCGGATGTGTACGAGCCAGGACGTGTTTCCTGGGAGCTCCACATCTCTCCTGCTAATAATCTGTTTTTCTGAGCTTTTCTGACAATTTTTGGTGCTGAAGCACCGTACCAAGTGGGGGAACATCCGGACATGAGAAAGGGGGCATATAAAGCAGGCCACCAGACTCTAAAGAGCCAGCGCCAGACCTTCTCCTCACGAGGCCCGGACACAGTTCCCGCCGCCGCCATCTTGCCCTCTCCTCGTTCCTCCAAGAGAGCCAAAAAGATAGCCAGGAGGATGGCTAACGCTGCGGTGGCTGCACAGGATATAAGCGCTGGGGGATCCCTGTCTGTCTCTCCTGATTAAGGAGCTGCCCAAGATGCGATCACTCGCCCAATTCTGAAGGCGATCAATGCCAGCAAAGCCGCAGTAATGGTGAGCATTGACCATTTGACCACAGAATGCACGCTGATCAGACAAGACTTGGATAAGATCAGGAGCTGGCTCACAGTGGCGAGGACAGAATATCTGAGGTGGAGGATGTTTCACACTCAAAAGGTAACCAGCTGACTGATTTACATGCTATGGTGAAACTGCTGCAAAATCGCGCTGATGACGCAGAAGACAGACAGAGGAGAAATAATGTGCGAGGGGTGGGCCTGCCGGAGGGAGCGGAAGCATCCCAAACTACCACCTTTGCAGAAACTTTTTTCAAGCAGCTGGTGAACTTGGGGGACCGGCTGCCAACTTATGTGGTGGAAAGGGCGCACAGAGTCCCCACGGGTAGATGTCTCTCTGGTGACTACCCCCGTCCCTTTCTGGTGCGATTCCTGAATTACAGAGTGAGTGAGAAACTTGTATAGCGCAACACATGCGAACTGAATCGCCTCAGGGCGATTGGTATCCATTTCCTACTATATTTTGCCTTCAGAATAGTTTTTTCTTGAAGGCCTGGTGATTCACTTCCATTCGGATGCTGGTCGGTAGAGCGTTCCACAGTCTAGGTCCTTGAACTGCAAATCTTCATTCTCCTCTGGACTTATATCTGGCCTTGGGTATCTGGAGTCAATTTTGGTTAGTAGAATGGAGAATGCGATTGGGGTGGTGACATTTTATTTTTTTCACATAGATATTGGGGGGCATCTCTTTGAACACATTTGTGCGCCAGGCATAGTGCCTTAAACGTAATTCAGTCTTTTACAGGCAACCAGTGAAGGGATCTCAGGGAGGGGGAGATTGATTCCCAGGGTTTTTTCCCTGTTACTAGTCGTGCCGCCGTATTTTGGACGACTTGTAGACGGGCAATTTGGGAGTCCTAGGTAAAGTGCATTGGCATAGTCGAGTCTGGAGTTGATTATTGTTCCCACCACGACTGCTATGTCTTCTTTTGGGATAAAGGGGATGAGTCTACATAGCAGGCGCAGCAGATAGTGGGATCCGCTGACTACTGAACTTATTTGTGCATCCAATGACATGTTAGTGTCAAAAATGACTCAGAGACTTTTGACTTTGGTGCTGGGGGTGATGGTTTGTCCCAAAATGGGTGGGAGTGTCCATGTTTTCGTGGCAAGTCTCTTTCGATTGGCGTGAAGAAGAAGCAGTTCTGTTTTTGAGCCATTAGGTTTAAGGTAACTCTCCGTCATCCAATTTTCTATCAAAGTAAGGCATTTCTCTAGTCCGAGATAATGGTCCTTTTTGTTGCTGATGCGAAAGTAGAGTTGGGTGTCATCTGCTTAGGAATGGTAGAGTAAATTCTGGTGGCTGATGATTTCGAGGAGAGGGCGAAGATGGATATTGAATAGTACGGGTGACTGAGGGACTCCACATGTGACATGGCAAAACTGGGCTGTATGCAGAGCACACCGCCATTTTGCCCTGTGCTATTAAGCACAGAATCCGTCTTAATGAAAAACAGAGTTAGTCTTACCGGAAACTCTGTTTCCAGGAGTCTTCCAGGACAGCCCTTGAGAGATGTAGCTCCTCCCTGGACAGGAAACACATCACCCTCAGCTCTTTAAAAGGCGGTCCCTCAGGCATCTTTTCAGTTTTAATCCAAGAACCGAAGGACGGAGCTGAAATACAGTTAATAACATATATACCATTTACATTATTCATGCATATATATATATATATATATATATATATACCTACCTCAAAGCATAGGTTGGGAACGTGCTGTCCTGGAAGACTCCTGGAAACAGAGTTTCCGGTAAGACTAACTCTGTTTTTCCCAAGGCGTCTTCCAGGACAGCCCTTGAGAGGATGAGCAAGGACTCACCAGATTGGGGTGGGACTACTGCTTGGAGGACTTTTCTCCCAAAGGCCTGATCTTGATTACTCAAGACATCCAAACGATAGTGTCGAATGAATGTTGACATGCTTGACCACGTAGCGGCCTTACATATCTGCTCTGGGGTAGCACCGGCTTTTTCTGCCCAGGACGTGGCTAACGCCCTTGTAGAATGTGCCTTCAAGCCTTGCGGAGGGTCCAGGTGCAGAGTTTTGTACCCTTCCAAGATGGCCATTTTGATCCACCTGGATATTGTCCCTTTTGAGGCTTGTTTTCCTTTTCGATTTCCGGAAAAAAGAACAAACAGGGCCTCTGATGTTCTAAACTCCTTAGTTGCATCTAGATAGGCAAGAAGGCATCTTCGGACGTCCAGCCGATGCAGCTGTTCTTCTTTGCTGTTTGCAGGTTTATTGCAAAAAGAGGGTAAAATAATGTCCTGACTCTTGTGAAAAGAGGAAGCGACCTTTGGAACAAAAGATTGGTCCGTTCTCAGAATGACCCGATCCTCCAATACCTGCATGTAAGGTTCTCTCATTGACAGAGCCTGGAGTTCGCTGACTCTGCGAGCTGTAGTCATCGCAATTAAGAAGACTGTCTTTAAAGTAATTAACCTTAGAGAAGCCTCTGATATCGGCTCAAAGGGCTCTCTAATAACTGCTTTCAACATAATGGAAAGATCCCATGTCGGTACTTTTCGGCATGGGGCCGGCCGTTGTTTAGCAACCGCCTTACAAAATCTGTTAATAAGTGGATCTTGCTGTAATGAGCGTTGAACGTAAACTGATAGGGCCGCAATTTGAACTTTAATTGTACTTAAAGCCAATTTCTTGTCGATGCCCTCTTGTAAGAATTCTAGAATTGTTGGAGAATCGTATTCTCTCTTCCTATTCTCTTTCAGCCAGAGATTAAATTTTTTCCAGTGTTTCTGATAAATTGCTCTGGTATTTGGCTTGCGACTCTGCAACAGAGTTTTGATCACCCTGTCTGATAGACCCTTGGACTTCAGGATGTCTATTTCAGATACCAAGCCGCCAGATTCAAAAAGGCTGGGTTGGGGTGCTGGACCAGACCTTGAGACAGCAGATCCGGACTGCACGGCAACATCCAGGGTGGCCGATCTACTAAGGATAGTAGAAGTGAAAACCACGCCCTTTTCGGCCAAAAGGGGGCTATTAAAATGAGGGAAGTCTTCTCCGTCTTGAATTTGGAGAGGACTCTCGGCAAAAGATGAAGTGGAGGGAAAGCATAGGTCAGGGTGAATGTCCAACTGTTCTGTAAGGCATCGACTGCTAGTGGTTGATCCCTTGGATTCAGAGAGAAGAAATTTGGTAGTTTGGCATTTTTCCTGTTTGCGAAAAGGTCGATTTCCGGAAGACCCCACTTGGTCTGCAAACACTTTCGGATCTAGAGACCACTCCTCTTGAGAGATCGACTGTCTGCTCAAAAAATCTGCTAGACCGTTCTGCGTACCCTTGAGATGGACGGCTGATAGAGACTCCAGATTCCCTTCTGCCCAAACAAACATTTCTTTGGCTATATTCATCAGGCTGGGGTTCCTGGTTCCCCCCTCCTCAGGTGACATGTCTCCTCCGTTCTGAGGAAACACATAAAACTGAACAGATGCCTGAGGGACCGCCTTTTAAAGAGCTGGGGGTGATGTGTTTCCTGTCCAGGGAGGAGCTCCATCTCTCAAGGGCTGTCCTGGAAGACGCCTTGGGAAATAACCCATATTTAAGCTAAATAGATCACTCACCATTCATTCTCTGCCCATCCATACAAGTCAAGAGACCTCACACCAGCTTGTTCTCAAGTAACCATCATCACCATCATTGGTTTGCTGACGCCCTCACAGGCAGTTTTATTAACACAATAGGCTTCACAGACCACATCTGATTGGAGGAGATCACAGAATGTGACCATAGGAAGTGATGACACAGCATGTGACCTCCTCCATGGGAAGTGATGTCACAGCATGTGGGCTCGATACAACAAATGCCCATATATTGATTTGGCAGCACAGTTAACCCCATCCAACAGGGATTCAATACAGTAATATTCAATAACAATATAATACAACACCACAATACAGCAATAATCAATAACAATACAGCAATATAACAACAATAGGATACAGTTCCCAATGAGAGGAGCTTATCTGCAAGTGTAGGCGCACATCACAAAACAGTGTTGATCAGGTCCTGATAGATGACAGGAGCGCACACCAGCTTAATTGACAATGCTCTTGCAGAGCGGACGCACCCAGAAGGCGAATATCTGTGCATCACACAGGGGCCCTTTCGCCGGCCGACACCCCCCCTCCTCAAACACCCTTCTCCAAATCAGGAAGTGTATCTCCACCAGTCTGTCTGCCCCAGTCAGCTTTCTAGAGCGGGCTGAGGGAGAACCAACCATGGGTGACACTATGACAATGCATAATAAATACATCTTGAAATTTCCACCACAGTCCTCCCTTTTTGTCATATTGCTCCCATTTGTCCTTCCAATCTTGATAGTCTTCTTAGAAACTAAATCAGTCCTTACAGTCCATAAAAAGGAAGACACGGCTTGACATGTAGACTCTGTTCTTCAGGAGACATGACTTATAAGGAGGGGTCCTCTGTCTTGTACGTGGGTCCGGCTTCGGGGCGTCTCATCAAGGAAGATGTGGTCATCTGCTCCAGGTCTGGTCACGCGTCCAATCAGGCAACAGGAGCGCCTCATCACGACATAGAAAGAATTTCCATCAACCACGATCCGCTGTAAAATAAAAATTAAATCCCCTCAGATTCCCAGACCCTTCAAAGGACTCCCAACCTTCACTTAGCTACAGCTCTGGCTCTGCCTTGCAGGGACCCAAACCTTATCCACATGGGCCTGAACTCCAATTCCCAGAAACCGCCCTTGGACCGTGAGAACTTCCTTGTAGCTTCAACAGTTACATGAAACATTCCATCCTCAATAGGTGTGAATTGTTCAATCGTATCATAAGCTCAAGCCCCCCCACCTTGTACATGCAGGAAACCATGCCCAGACCTGGTCCGGGTTGGTGAACAATTCCCTTCTAGCTGCCCCTGACATTCTTACTTTCTCTTGCGCCATCAGATCCTTGCGATCGGCCGCGATATAGGATGCTGGGACAGCTTCACCACCACGCACGAACCTCTTGCATTGGGGGAATTACCTTATAAGCTGTAGATCCGCATAAACACCAACTAAAGTTACACACTTGTGGGCTACCTATTTGTCCTGATACCCAACCGACAAGAGGCAGAGCCATAAAAACGACAACCAATTTTACCCTCTAAAAAAACAAATCATTAAATTCCATTGACAAGTGTCTGTTTGGAGTCTCTAAGGCCTCGTACACACGGCCGAGGAACTCGACGTGCCAAACACGTCGAGTTCAGGGATGAAGCCGCCGAGGAGCTCGGCGGGCCGCCTTCTCCCATAGAACAACGAGAAAATAGAGAACATGTTCTCTATTTTCTCGACGAGTTCCTCGGCGGCTCCATCGGGCCAAAAGTGTACAGACGACAGAGTTTCTCGGCAGAATCCGGCTCTGACCGAGTTTCTCGCCGAATTCTACCAAGAAACTCTGCCGTGTGTACGAGGCCTAATAGTTTGTCAATAATCCTCATACCAATAATAAATAGCATGTACCGCTGTCATCGCTGGGGACTAAAGCTCGGTGGAGACCTCGAACAGACCCCGCAATCCGTCCCGTTCACTTTCTTAATTAGTCATAGAATACACTTTAAATAATAACTTGGGATGTATTTCATCGTTACCTCTGCTAAAATTTACTAAACAAATACAAAATAAACTAAGATACTACTCATTTCTTTGATGTGGTTGAGCCGCTTCTTGAAGTGGCTGGTGTGGTCTCATCCATCAAGCTTCTTTACAAACGACCCAGTCACCTGGTTGGGAAAAATGAAAACCAATTACCGTGTCAGGGTCCAGGAGAGACTCCTGAACCCTTTGAAGTTCATGTTACAGTGATCGCACTCACCCCATCACCTGAGAATAGACGTGACAGCTGATGAGGGGAGTACGACCCTGGCTTTGGTTGACCTCCAAACAAACCTTATGACAGTAACCCAGACATCGGGACTGTGTTCACTGCACAATCTGTGCGTGCCTCACCATCGCCTGTAATCGCTTACCATCGCCTGTAATCGCTTACCACCGCCTGTAATACCTGGAACCATTGGGAGGTTCTTAGCATCTAAGATGGGAACCTACTTCACCAGACTGCTGCTTGCCGATTCAAATTCTATCAAAGGAAGACAGTCTTGGCACAAACTTGATTAGAATTAGAAAGATTAGTGTTATTAGTTCGAAAAACTGTCACTTTTACATTTATTTATCCCCCTTTTCTTCCTCATTACAGACTGGAGGAAGAAGAAACAATGAAGTAGCCTATGATACTTTAACCCCCTTAGACTCGTATTTATCCATGTGTACAGCTGTCTACATACACCTGCTCTCTATGTACAAACACTTACAGAAACTCCTTGGACCTGAAAAATACTTATAAGCAGAAATCATTACTTCATCCTTCATATTTATCCTGCAGAGAATGGCAAACAAAAATGACATTCTTGTAAATTTTCAATGACATTCTTTCAAAACCGATTCAAACAAAACTCTCTGTAACCCTAATTTTTCCCGTTCCTACAAAAATACAACAGCCGCGACCCATCGGAGGATAGCCGCGGTAAATTCGAACATATTCACGTTACTACACACAAACATTCCGATACAAATGTGGAGGAGATATTCATAGTATCCAAAACAAAAATGAAAAAAATCAAAAACCACTTGGAATTCTGCCTTCACTTTCAGCAATAGAAGAAAATACAATGGGAAAATATGAGAACAGCTTGAGAGCCTTGCATAGACCAGCTATACAATGTTCTCCTCTGAGGGTCACCAAAGCGTGTACCACACCTCCATCCACACTCATCATTACAGATTTCTGAAGCCACATCTGAACTACATCCAAGGTATCTTTATTCTGAGGTCTCGTACCTCCAGCCAGAGTACCTTCCAAAGGAGTACACCTTACTGTACCCTCTGACCACCTATGTCATTCTTTAAGGGGTCTCATGTCCGGAGCCCCAAACCCAGACCTCATTTATGGTGCAGCTGTCTGACTGGTGCACTGCATGGGCGGCACATCCCATGACGAATCAAATCGCTTTTTTTTGGTGACCTCTGCGTCCAGAGTACCATGCGCTTTATTTTCGGAGCGGTTATGACTTGCGCCTTTATAATCATAACCGACCCCCGGACTTACCGATTATTGTACACGGCCTCACCGGGGCGTTACAATACCACTCCTCACATTTATGCTAATACAATCGCGCACAGGAATTCCGGTTATTCTACACGGCCCGACCTGTCTCACGATATAAAGCCTCCTAAATGTGTTCATTAGACAACTTACAACGCACCATGAAATCCTCCACTTTTCAAAACAATTTTATGGCATCTTTCTACCTGCATCTAGATGTCACAACAACAATGGTGATGCCCCACCCTTTTGCTCTCAAATACCCAAAACTGTATTTACAGTATGAAACTTCACAAAAACCTTTAAAACGCCAAAATATTTGCCATTGCTCCTTCAGGACACAAATCTCATTACTCATCTTTCAGAAGACTCCAAATCTCCTCCCACCAACTTCCTGTTGTATATTAATGCTGAAAAAGACCTTCCTGTTGTATGCTCAGCTCTTAAACCCCCAAACCTGGTTTATTTACATAATGACAGGAAGAGGGAGGGGAGGGGGAAGCCCAGCTTTATTGCCTTGTCTCAACACATCAAAAAACTCCATGGACTACATAAATATGTCAAACCACACAATGAATTGCCCCCAGGGAAACTCCCAAACATTCAAACCCAAAAAAAATGCACATCGCTGTGCACAAAAACGCAGTCAAAGCCAGTCACACAAATCGCCATTTCTGTCGTAGAATTTCTGGCTGTTTGCAGAGCAGACAGACAGATATCTTGTGTCTAATTCATCTTAGTTCAGTGCATGCAAAGCAGAGTCTTTCACCCAAAAACGAAATTCTACACAAAAGCCTCCATTCTTACACTACAAAGTCAGCCGGTAGGTTAGTCAGATCCTGTATATAATTTAGCCCTAGCACACAAGCACTATTCAAAAGATAGTGCTTAAACTGCATCTCAAAATGGCCGACAACAAGCCAAGCAACAATGGCGCCATTTACGCCTGCAAAAAAACAATTTAACTGCGCCTCCAAATCACCTTTTTTTTTACCACAGGACAGACAGTACTACACACACGGGAAAACAAAAATGTTGTCCACCAGATTCCAACACAGAAAAGACTGCGCTACTCAATTCGCACTAAACATCAAAATCTACCCCAAAAGGCTGCAAAATTCCACTGCTCAGTCACATGGTATCACACCCAAAAGATGACCCAGGATGACCCACAGAGCAAACAGACTGCACCTCCCAAAATGGCCGCCGACGACCATGGCAGCAAACAAGATGCCTGCCAGGTGCAGTTTTCAAAAACCTGCCTAGAATCTTTCTCCACAAAGACAAACAAAAATGAACATTAAAAACATTACATGCGCAACATTAAAACAAAAACACTCTTTTTCTCAAAGCTCATGTACAAACTGCGGCATCACCCTTTATATATAACAAGCCATTTAAAAAATATACACAGTGAGGTCACATCATTTAAAACCTTCCAACATAAAAAGCCTGTATGCTATTGTTTACAGCACAATCTCTATTCCTCACATAGATCATTGAACATATTACAAAATTCAAGAAGCACACAGGGATCCAACAATACTGTCCGCCCCTCCCCCGAGCCTCATGGCAAGAGGGCCATCTTACACCATGGAACATGCCTTGCCTGGCTGAACTATACAAAGGCAACCCGTCCAACATAAAATGATCTAAATACACACAGTCTCCATTTCTCATTCACATGAACATTCCATACACAGGAACAAGACATTCAGAAAATACAAAAAAGTCTCAGCCGCACACATTGCAGGCTGAATAACCCCACCTCTATACAGACAAATCATCCACAATATACAGTTTCCATATGCATCATAAAATGTTATATCTAACTTTGTTCTGAAAGTTGAAAAGTCAAGAAACACAGAATCAGAACACTGTCCGCACCTCCCCCAAGCCTCATGGTCCACCAAACAAATCGCCCCTCCCCCACCAAAGCACATGGCACAATGCTGCCGTCTTACACAATAGAACATGTCTGGTTGCTCAATACATCACACAAAAGTAACTTTTCCAAACAGCTTCACTGTAAACCATGGGCACATAACTTCAATCTGTTCAATCATACAGCATTCAGGCATACACACGATCAAAATCACATATACGTATAGGATCAAATCCACACACACACAGTCCAATCGATTTCACAAGCGCACAGAATCACCCAAGCATTATTTCAAAAAGATGACAAATTTGTTCTTTTGTAGAGCAGAGCCCCCCCACGCATCGGAACATAGGACTACTTTCCCACATCTGAACCAATGCCCAAAGGGGGCTCAATCTACTCCTAAATTTATGGCCCGCCAATTCGGTCATGGCAAAATTGGCTGTACGCAGAGCACACCGCCACTTTGCCCTGTGCTAAAAAGCACATACCCCGTCTTAATGAAAATAAGCCATGTTAAAGCTAAATAAGTTCACTCACCATCCATTCTCTGCCCATCCATACAAGTCAAGAGACCTCACCAATTGTTCTCATTCCATCCTAGCTCCCAGCCTTCACTGGTTTGCCAACACCCTCACAGGCAGTTTTATTAACACAATAGGCTTCACAGACCACATCTGATTGGAGGAGATCACAGCATGTGACCATAGGAAGTGATGACACAGCATGTGACCTCCTCCATGGGAAGTGATGTCACAGCATGTGGGCTCGATACAACAAATGCCCGTATATTTATTTGGCAGGACAGATAACCCCGTCCAACAGGGATTCAATACAGAGGAGGAAACTGTATCCTCACATGTAGTGAACATGTGGATACTTGATAATGTGATAAGGTGCTGCGTCCTAATATGTATGAGAAGAGAGGAAAACTGGGGGCAAGTTTTTTTTTTGGACTTTTCAGGCACAGGCATACTGTGCCTGAAAAGTCCAAAAAAAAAACTTGCCCCCAGTTTTCCTCTCTTCTCAGGAATTTAATACAGTAATATTCAATAACAATGTAATACAACAACAACACCACAATACAGCAATATAACAACACGATATGATACAGTAATAATCAATAACAATACAGCAATATAATAACAACAATAGGATACAGTTCCTGATGAGAGATTATCTGCACGTGTAGGCGCACATCACAAAACAGTGTTGATCAGGTACTGAGAGATGACAGGAGCGCACACAAGCTAAATTGACAATGCTCTTGCAGAGCGGACGCACCGGGAAGGCGAATATCTGTGCATCACACCCCCTCTCCACAAACACCCTTCTCCAAATCAGGAAGTGTATCCCCACCAGTCTGTCTGCCCCAGTCAGCTTTCTAGAGCGGGCTGAGGGAGAACCAACCATGGGTGACACTATGACAATACATAATAAATACATCTTGAAATTTCCACCACACTGCTTAACTTTTTAGGGGGGGCTTTTATAATAAATTCAGAAGCAGAGAGCACTATGGTACTTGTGTTTTTTCTTTCATGTCCTTCACCCCGGGATATAGAAGTGCAATTGATTATTAATAAGTGAATGGAGGAAGGTGGTGTTTGGAGACAATTTATACATTGATTCCCCACACAGAGGTGCAGTCTGGAGACTGTAGGTATTACTACTGTAACGGAACCCCAAATGGGACAGGGGTTAAATCCGTTCACGATATTCCATTCCATCCAAGACAGCTTATTGACACTCCAACCAACAGGACCCGATCCATCCCATTTCACAGAACAATCAAACTCTCCACCCCCCTCATCACACCATGGGGGGGGCTTCAATGACATTCTTTTACATAATGATATTCAGAGTTAATTATCCCCCAGATGTTACATCTCCGACAAGTACATTCCACACATAAACAGTATACATAATGAGAGGTCTAGGAGCCAGGCTGACTCTCAGTTTCAATCCACAGAAGCAGTCTTAGTTAGCATCTCAACAGCCTCACACAATGGAAGGCCTTTCAAGAGCCAGGCTCATTTAACGTGTCACTAGCCAGGGCTAATCATTGAAAAGAGTCATTATTGACCGGTAGGGTCACAATATTCTTTACAGACATTAAGGAATGTATGGTAGATTACTGTCCATGTTAAAACAATCCAATATATGTCTCTTTATTTTCTGGCTCAATCTGTGCCCAAAAGTGACTCCTGTTACAACTACCATTGGTAAAGTGGACGGATCGTGATCGGACACGAGGAGTGATCTGTCTATGAGCATGCATTTTAGCAGGTGGGGGTGCGCACTGAATATTGGATCCATTGGGGGGCGTGTCCGGCCGGAGAAGAAGATGGACGCTTAAGCCATCAGCGCATCAGCCAGGGGAAAGAATCCACAACGTAGGCCGCCCGCACGACCTCATCCATGGCCATCCTTGCTCCTGGGACACCGGAGAGCATGATGAGCTCCTCCAGAAAAAGGCTCACGGCGCACAAACCCCAGAAAATTACCGAATTCGCCTACAAGCCGGCGGATGGGCACAACACCTCCCAAGATGGTGCCGACCAGGTCGCGCAGCGCGGCTCCTACACGGATCTCCCGGATGCCTGCTCAGAGGACCACCACAGTACAGGTACCTCTACACAGCTCTCCGACCCCCCGGAGTGTGATCTTCTCCCTACCAGCCCTGCAAAGTCTAAGCTGAGGCTGGATGCGCCGTCGCAGCGGACGCTGCGGACGCAAATCGAGGCCCATGCTTTTGGCCCCCTCCTTTCCAGCAAGGCCCTGAACTCCTCTGTAGCCTCCTTCCCCACCTCAGGCCAGCCAGTGATGGACACTACCCTAAAGGACATGTTACTGTCCCTGCAGACCTCCCTCATGACAGACCTCTCCTCATTGCTCACTAAACTCACCTCAGACATGCATGCACTGAATGCTAGAGTGGGCAATGTTGAGAGAGGCCTTACTGAATGCACAGTCATGGTGAATGAGGTCATTGACTATTATGCTGACATTAAAGACGAACAGTCATGGATGCGCGCCAAGCTGGCCGATTTAGAGGACAGGTCCCGCAGAAATAACGTTAAGTTGAGAGGGGTATCTGAAAACATTTCACCTGCGGACCTCCCGCGCTATGCCACAGACCTAATGCACCTTATCATACCTGAGGCACCCCCACAGGAGGTGATCATTGACAGAATACACAGAATAGCCAAGCCATCCCACCTAGCAGCTTCCGTGCCCAGGGATGTCCTAATGAGGATCCACTTCTACCACATCAAAGAAAAACTGATGATGGGAGTCAAAGCCGAATCACCCTTGCCAGCTCCGTTTACCGGTATACAATTCTACCCGGACCTCTGCAAGTACACCCTCCAGCTATGCAGACAGCTGAACCCAGTCACCAAAGGCCTCCAAAACCACAAGATGCCATATAAGTGGCGTTACCCGGCCACCCTCCTCATCACAAGAAACGGCCAGACCCATGCGATCGGAGATCTAAACAAAGGCCTGTGTCTCCTCCATACTTGGGGAATTCTCATCGAACCTCCCAATACCGCTCCGCTTGAAAAAAGAGCATTGACTCCTCGCAGAAGCTTGGACCCCAACCACACCTGAGAGATGCACATTTACCTGTAAAGTGCGGCCAATTAACATCAATATAGCTCCCCTGAGCTCTGACAACCTGTCACCCCTGATTTTCTTTGCTCTCCCACGTTACTGACTGTTCAGTTCCCCCTACTTGGAGGCTACTGTGCCGTTACCACCCCCTCCGCACATTTTTTTTTGTTTGAGCATCGCATGTTAACGCCTGCGTTTGGTTTTCCCCTTCATTTGTTTTTTTTTTTTGTTTTTCTTTGTTTTCTTTTTTTCTGAAGCTGTATCTAACGTATTGCTCTATTCCAGCCATTTGACGCACTCGCTCCTAGGTTTCCGGACTGCTTCACGCCGGCTATTGAACCTGTCTCCAGGACATCACCAGATCTGGCCTACAACTTCTAACTGTAAGTGCTACTCTACACCACACACCGGCCTGCCGCCGACAAGATGCCGCTCTCGATCCGTTCACTGAATGTGAATGGCCTCAACCACCCTGCCAAACGTCACGCAATATGGAGGACCGCCAAGTCCCTCCGTAGTGACATATTATGTATCCAGGAAACCCATATATTACCATCGGATTTGCCCCTTTGTTCAAACCATCAGTTCCCTCACGTGTTCCATGCCTCCCACTCCGCTAAATCTAGAGGCGTCATGGTCGCATTCAAGGACACTGTGGACTTCCACTTGATAGACTCCATTGCAGACCCTACTGGTCGTTTTCTGATTATAGTTTGCTCCATAAACCGTGTTTCATACACCTCGGTGAATGTCTACGCCCCAAACACACACCAGCTGAAGTTCCTCCGCAAAGTGTTTGCCACAGGAAAACCTATTCAAAAAGGCCATCTGATTCTTTGCGGGGACTTCAACTTGGTCCCGGACATTCTTTTAGACACCACCTCAGCAGCAAAAAGACGGGGATCGCCACTAAAGAACTTCCTTTCAAATCACGATTTATATGATGTCTGGCGCTGTCTCCGCGGCTCTGAGAGAGATTTTACTTTTTTCTCCTCCAGACATCGCACGTACTCTAGAATTGACTTGTTTTTAGCTGATAAGTGGATTTTACAGAAAATCTACATGTCTACGATCCACACCACGACATGGTCAGACCATGCCCCAATCTTGATGATAATCGAAGATTCTACCCTACAACGAAAACACGTTTCCCTGGCGGGCTAATGACTTCCTGCTACAGAACGACAAATACAAGCCAGAAATCTCTAAACAGATCATTGACTTTTTCACGTTAAACAAAGGCTCCGTGTCTGACCCTGCAGTGGTGTGGAGCGCCCATAAAGCGTATATGAGAGGAATGTTAATAAAACTGAGTTCACGTCTTAAAAGAGAGAGGGCGCAGCGTGTAGATGAACTGACAACTCAGATAGCGACGCTAGAAACGAGCCACAAACAAACCCTACAGACCCACAGACGAAACTTCTGTTATCCCTAGGACAGGAACTTAAAACCCTGCTTCTCCACTCCTATGATTTTTTTCAGAGAAAACATAAAGCGACATCATACTCCACCTCCAACAAAGCCGGGAAGAAACTGGCACAACGCCTTAAAGGCAGACGAGCCAAAACCAAAATCCACCAACTCTTCCATCCCCATAGGAATCTCCCTGATGAACCCCCAGGACATAGCGGACGCATTCAGTGCTTATTATGGTGACCTATACACGTGATCCTAACAACCCGCAGCCTATGCGCACTGACATTGACAACTTCCTCCGCGCTATTGACCTCCCCTCCTTGACTTACAGCAATTGGACACGCTTAATGCCTCGTTTACTGTACAAGAAATTAGTAGATCAATTAACTCCCTGCCTAGTGGTAAAGCACCTGGGCCTGATGGCCTGACAGGAGAATACTACAAACAGTTCTCCTCCTATTTAGCCCCACATCTTACTGAAGTGTACAATAACGCTGCCTCCTCTTCTACTTTTCCAAATGAATTTTTAAATGCACTGATCATAACTTTGCCGAAGCCAGGGAAGGAACCAAATGTCCCTCAAAATTTTCGCCCAATCTTTCTGCTTAATCTCGACCTTAAAATATATGCCAAAACCATAGCCTCACGATTGTTAGGAATTATGCCCGAACTTATACACAAAGACCAAACGGGATTCACAAAGGGCAGGCAGGCATCAGATGCCACTAGGAGGATGCTTAACATAATCCACCACGCGGAATCCACCGGAAACACCTTCTCTGCTCCTATCTTTGGATGCAGAGAAGGCGTTCGACAGGGTTCACTGGACATACCTTGAAGCTGTACTCCAAAAATTTGGATTGAGAGGCCTTATTCTAAATGCCATTCTAGCACTGTATACTAATAGTGTTGCTCACGAATATTCGCATTGCGAATATTCGACTCGAATATAGCATATTCGAGAAATCGCGCTATATTTCGAAATTCGCGGTGAATATTCGCAATTCCGAATATTCGATTTTTTACAATTTTTTTTTTTAATCAGATCACATCCTAGATATCTCCATCGACGTCTAAAAGCATTGCTGGTATCATTAGAGACCCTGGGCCGAGTAGCTGAAGCGTTCATTGAATTTTCCAGAAAGATCGCAATGCGATTATTCGGCAAACGCAATATCGCGCGATTATTTTCCTCGCCCCGATCTTCCGCATCAGAGCGATTTTTACAGTTTCATTTTTAAAACAGATCACATCCTAGTGATCTCCATAGACATCTGAAAGCATTGCTGGTATGATTAGAGCCATTGGGCCGAGTAGCTTAAGCGATCATTTTATATTGCCGAATATTCGCAATGCGAATATTCGGCAATAGGAATATTGCGCGATTATTTGCTCCGCCCTTTTGCATCAGAGCCAATCAGAGTTCTCCTTCCACACTCGTCACAGGTTAGCAACCAATAGGAACCTGCCTGCATGGACATTATATAAGCTCACTCCCAGCACCATTTCATTGCAGATTCAGAAGCTTGCTATAGAGTGTGGAGGCTGTTTCTGTGTTCCTGGTTTCCTGGTTTCCTGTGTCTTTGTTCTTGATTGATTTAGATCATCACCAGCATTGCTATTTAGTGATTCCAGTGGATCTTTTCCAGTATATCAACTGCTTTTTTCAAAGCAATAGACCCAAGAGCTTTTTTCAAAGCTACGTTTTGTGCTGTTTTGTGCTGTTTTTTTCATTTGTGTTACTGTTTGATCCTGCAATCCTCCCTGTTCAGTTATATTTGCAAGAGATTTCAGAACACATTTTGCTGAGCTTTATAAAAGAGCTTTTCTAAAAGCTAAGTTTTGTTCATCTTGTGTTACTGTTAGATCTTGCAGGTTCGCTGTTCAGTGATATTTGATAGGCATCTCAGTTCAAATTTTGTTTAGTTTTCCCTAAAGAGCTTTTATAAAAGCTAAGTTTTGTGTTCAGTTTAGTTAAATTTTGTGTAGTAAGTGTACACACTGTTAGTGTACATTTATTTCATCTAGCTTAGCTTAGTGTGTGTTTAGTGTCTGTGTTTTGTGTTAAAAAAAAAAAAAAAAAAAAAAAGTTAGTGTTTGTTTAGTGCTTTTTTTTTTTTTTCTTTAATTTTGTAGTCCTTGTCTGGTGTACTACTTTTCTTATAGTTTAGTAGCTGTCTGTGTACGTCTTTGTCTGCGTGCCTGTCTTGTAAAAAATACACAAAAACACATTTTGTTCACATTTTCCCCCCCCAATAAAGTTTAACCCCCCCACACACATATCAGCAATTATGAGCGGCATCCGTGGCCGTGGCAGCAGGGGTAGGGGAGTTACTCCCAGTGCTGGATCGCTGCCAGCACGGGGTACCTCTCGTGCCCCTACTAGTGGTAGAGGATCGGGTGCAAGGGGAGTACGCCTGATCCGGGAGTTCTTCCCATCGGGCAGCCGCCCGATATTGCCATCTCAGGCTCAAGTAGTGGTGGACTACATGGGGCACAGCAGTGCCACTGAGTCGTCGGTCCCGACTCACAGTAGTACCACCATTACACCGTTGCCTGTACTACCCCCCCCCAGCCCCCAAGAGTCCAGCATCTTACTGTTCGACAGCGACAGTGAGAGGGATCTCTTGGGGGAGGCCATGCATCAGGCAGACCTCCAGCTCTGTCCTGATGGTCAGGACCTTTTTGAAGGGATGGATGAGGAGGATGGGATACCTGCTGGCAGTATCCCAGAGACATCCCTTCAAACTGGTGCTGCTGTTTTGGTGCAGGAAACAGCAGCACCTAGTCAGACCCAGGCGTGGGTGAGGGGACAGCGGAGCCAGGCTAGAGGCTCCATGTCACGTGGTTCCCTCAGACCAACACATCTCAGCCCTTGGTCTGACATCTCTGGGGGCGAAGAGGGTGACCCATCATGGTTGCCATCTGACGCGTCGGCTCACTACGTCAGTGACGACGGGGAAGGTAGGCACCCTGGTGAAACGGTGCGCCAGGTCACCACCAGGGAGACCATCGTCAGGGTCTCCACTGGTGATGGCAGCAGGAGGTGTCAGGAGGAGGAGCAGCAGCAGCAGCAGCAGCAGCAGGCAGCTCCACCTGTGCGCACCGAATCCCAGCAGGTGCAAGTAAGCGTCACCCCATCTGACAGGAGGGCGGTGCTGAAGTCACCTGTCTGGAATTTCTTTACCCTGGTGGCAGACAACCCTACCGTGGCCATCTGCCGGATTTGTAAAGTGAGGGTGAAGAGAGGGAAGTGTTTGGCTCGGGTGGGTACCACAGCCCTGAACCAGCACCTGAGGATAAACCACTGGGCGTTGTATGACGAGATGAAGCGTGGTGGTGGTAGCAGCGCCACCACCACAAGTGAGCAGGGTACAGCAGCCCCTGCCACATCTTCATCTGTTTCCAGCAGGTCATGCCCCCCCGCTCCCTCTAGTAGAGGTACTGGTACCGGCAGCCAGACCTCTACTTCCACAGCACCCTCCACGTCTGTGTCCCGCACTGCCGTCCGGCGCCAGGCGTCGATTTCAGACGCCTTTGACCGCACCACTCCCTTCCCCCCTGGAGACCGACGTGTGCGTTCCCTCAATGGGCTCCTGGCAAGGGTTATTGCCCAACATCTGCTGCCCTTCAACATAGTTGACAGCAACCCCTTCAGGCAGATGTTGGAGCAGGCCCAACCCCAATGGCGTGTCCCCAGCCGCCATTTCTTTGCCAGGACTGGTGTCCCTGCCCTACACCAGCACATTGTGCAGAATGTAACCCTGTCGCTGGATCACGCTGTCAGCGACAGGGTTCATCTGACAATGGATGGCTGGACCAGCAGGCATGGGCAGGGACGCTACATCAGCTTCACGGCCCATTGGGTTTCCCTCCGAGGCGTCGGTGAGGGATCGTCGGCAACCGATCTTGTGGTGCCGCCCCGGGGTGTCCAGGGGAGAACTGCTGGTCTCCCTCAAGCCACTGTCTCCGCAGCTGCTGAGCCTCCCAGCAAGCGCCCCCGTAGCTACTCAAGTGTGGGGCACGTGCGCTGTCAGGCCGTGCTCCAGCTTGTTAGTTTAGGGGACCGGAGATACACTGCAGAAGAAGTGCTGAAAGCACTTCAAGCTCAGGTCCAGAAGTGGCTGACACCCCGAAGGCTCCAGCCAGGTATGGTTGTCGGCGATAACGGCAGCAACCTACTCGCCGCCCTCCATGCTGGCAGTCTGACGCACGTGCCCTGTCTGGCACATGTCCTCAACCTGGTGGTGCAGAAGTTCCTGCGCACTTATCCAGGGTTGAGTGACATTGTGGCAAAGGCGCGTAGGATTGCCAGCCACTTCAGGCGCTCCCCAACCGCTACCGCGTCCCTGTCCAAATTGCAGCGGAAGTACAATCTGCCCCTTCACAGGCTGATTGTGGACAGTGTGACGCGGTGGAACTCCACCCTCCACATGCTGAAGAGGTTGTGGGAGCAGCAAAGGGCGGTGAGGGAGTACCTGATGGAACTAGGCACTGAGAGGGCTTCACCACAACTCCCTTTCATCGCCTGTGCGCAGTGGGGGCAGATAAACCAGGTCTGCCAAGTGTTGTCCTCCTTCGAGCAGGCGACCAAGATGGTCAGCAGTGAGCAAATTGGCATCAATAGCGTGCTGCCAATACTGTTCATGCTGGAGAGGACACTAGATCGCCTGCTCGAGGCTGGGGAGAGTGCCTTGGTGGAGCAGGAGGAGTCAGCAATGCTCCACCGAGACCAGGGCCAGGACCAGGAGGAGGAGGAGGAGGATGATGATGAAGAGGAGGAGGAGGTGGTTGCTGGTGTCGTCCCGGAGTCAGGGCCTGGTCAGGAGGGAGAGCCGGTGTTGGGGGCACCGATAGTCCGGGGGTTGGGCATGTCTGAGTTTGACCAGCAGCGCCTCAGGGAAGAAGAGTCGCACCTCATTCACCTGGCCAGCATTGAGGAGTCACAGCGGGCTGTGCTCTTCCCCATGGCTGCCCACATGCTGAGATGCCTCAGGAGGGACCCCCGGGTTAAGACCATCAAGACGAGGGATGATTTCTGGATGGCCACCCTTTTGGATCCCAGGTGCAAGGGGAAACTGGAGCAGTTCATCCCAGCCAGCCGGAGGCATCACCGGATGGAGGAACTGCAGGCAGCCATTGTCAGACGGTTGGAGCAGGCAACTCCCCGGCCTCCAGTTGTCCCCCCTCATCTCACCCAGCAGGTGGCTGCACCCAGCTGCAGCCGAGCAGGGGACCTAATGGAAGAGATGAGGATGTTCTTCCAAACCGAGCGACCCAGTACCACCACCAGCAGCAGCAGCAGCAGTCACCACCAGCGGCTGGCCCACATGGTGGCAGACTACATGGCGTCCGTCGGTGCTTCTGACAGTATGAGCACCGACGACCCCATGGAGTACTGGGTTGCCAGATTGGACACCTGCCGCGAGCTCGCTCAGTATGCGCTGGAGTTATTGTCTTGCCCCCCCTCCAGCGTACTATCTGAGCGGACATTCAGCGCGGCAGGTGGGGTGGTCACGGACAAGAGGACCCGTCTGTCCACAGACTCCGTGGACAGACTCACATTCATAAAGATGAATGAGTCCTGGATCGGCGGTGACTTTCTGGCACCCGTCGTCGGTTCAGGGCGCTGAAGGGTCCCTTGCCATGCATTCCCTGATGAAGCCCCGGACCTGATGTATTTACAGTGCTGAATATAACTATTTCAACATCAGAGAAAATCAATGTTAATATTTGGTACAGTAGGCTTTCTTTGCAATTACAGCGGTCAAACATTTCTTGTAGTTTTACACCAGCTTTGCACACACTGGAGGAGGGATTTCGGCCCACTCCTCCACACAGATCTTCTCTACATCAGTCATGTTTCTGGGCTATCGCTGAGAAACACGGAGTTTGAGCTCCCTCCAAAGATTCTCTATTGGGTTTAGGTCTGGAGACTGGCTAGGCCACGCCAGAACCTTGATATGCTCCTTACAGAGCCAATCCTTGGTTATCCTGGCTGTGTGCTTTGGGTCATTCTCATGTTGGAAGACCCAGCCTCGACCCATCTTCAAAGCTCTAACTCAGGGAAGGAGGTTGTTGCCCAAAATCTTGCAATACATGGCCCCGGTCATCCTCTCCTTAATACAGTGCAGTCACCCTGTCCCATGTGCAGAAAAACACCACCAAAGCATGATGCTACCACCCCCATGCTTCACATTAGGGATGGCGTTCTTGGCATGGTACTCATCATTATTCTTCCTCCGAACACGGTTAGTGAAATTATGATCAAAAAATTATATTATAGTCTCATCTGACCACATGATTTTCTCCCATGACTCCTTTGGATCAGTCAAGACAATTATGTCAGCAGTTATTTCACACCCTATATACTCTTATTAAGACTGCTGTACATCATGGCAACTCCTGCCCATGTGATATGACTCTGTATCAACTACTACTGTTAATACTACTACTGCTGCTTCTGCTGCTGCTGCCGCCCAGTCAATACACCTATGTCAGCAGTTATTTCACACTCTATATACTCTTATTAAGACTGCTGTACATCATGGCAACTCCTGCCCATGTGATATGACTCTGTATCAACTACTACTGTTAATACTACTACTGCTGCTTCAGCTGCTGCTGCCGCCCAGTCAATACACCTATGTCAGCAGTTGTTTAACACTCTATATACTCTTATTCCTACTGCTGTTCATCATGGCACCTCCTGCCCATGTGATATGACTCTGTATCAACTACTACTGTTAATACTAGTGCTGCTTCTGCTGCTGCTGCCCAGTCAAGACACCTATGTCAGCAGTTATTTGACACTCTATATACTCCTATTCCTACTGCTGTTCATCATGGCACCTCCTGCCCATGTGATATGACTCTGTATCAACTACTACTGTTAATACTAGTGCTGCTTCTGCTGCTGCTGCCCAGTCAAGACACCTATGTCAGCAGTTATTTGACACTCTATATACTCCTATTCCTACTGCTGTTCATCATGGCACCTCCTGCCCATGTGATATGACTCTGTATCAACTACTACTGCTAATACTACTACTGCTGCTGCTGCTCAGTCAAGACAACTATGTCAAAAGTAATTTCCCACTCTATATACTCCTATTACCACTGCTGTTCATCATGGCACCTCCTGCCCAAGTGATATGACTCTGTATCTACTACTACTACTACTACTGCTGCTGCTGCTCAGTCAAGACACCTATGTAAAAAGTTAATTCCCACTCTATATATACTCCTATTACCACTGCTGTTCACTGATACCACTGATAGTTAATTTATCCCTTAACTACCCCCATTTGTGAGGGTCGGGGTTTTCCTTTAAAGTCCCATGCAAATCAATGTAAAATGTATGTTCCCACATAACTTCTGTACGCCTGGAGATATTTCAATAATACCCGCTATACATATTACTTATATGCCAAATAAAAATATATAACAGTTAAATTAACCCTTACCAACACCCTTATATAAAAGATGGGTATATTTATATTACTATGATTTTCCTCCCCAAAAGGTTAAGATAGGAAGACCGGGCAACGCCGGGTATTCAGCTAGTAATAGTATAAAATGTTTTCGGTTATTATTAAGCTAGATGTGTTGATGTTGATGTTGATGTTGATGTGTTAGATGTGAAGTTAGATGTGTTTAAAAAACTAACAATTTCAATAAGAAATGAAACCTTTGCAAAATATAACATTTTTTATTAACAAAAAAAAAAAAAAAAAAAAATTAGGACATTAACTTCTGAAGCTCTGTCACCTCATCCATGTTTTTCGCCAGTTGTTGCACCAGTTGTTGATTTTGGCGCATCAAAAACAGTATCTGCTGCTCATTTGCCATTACTCTCTTCGTCAGGTTTTTCATGGCAGCTTGTTTCACCTCTAGCTTTTTTAGAACTGTTAGGATATAAGAAAAAAACATTTGGATTTCAAAGACCGTTACGAAAGATTATTTTCAGCCATAAAAATAATAAAGTCTGACTTAAGAGACTCTATGAAAGAGGATCTGGCAGAGGCAATTCTCTTCCTTAGAACTCTACATTGCATTTATTTGCATTTGCTAAGCCTAGAACTACATTTCAAGATTAATATAAACCATTTCTAGGTTTTTCATATTTTTGTTTTTGGTTCATTATAGATAAGCTTTGTTTTGGTTCTAAAACAGCCAAATAATGTGGTCTGTATTTTTGAACTGTTAAAGATCATGTTCCTGATGTTTAAGCCTGCTGCTACTATCCAGTCACTTGATTGTTTTCATTGTGTTTGTCTTTTGCTTAAACTGTGCAATACAGTAGACTGTTGGCTTCCCAGCCAGTAGTCCTGTGGTAGTTTGCGTTTCTTTCCCTCAAGGAATCTATAAAATACATTCGCATATTAATACAGAGGAGTCGGAGTCGGGGAGTCGGGGAGTCGGAGTCTGAAGTACATAAAACTGAGGAGTCGGAGTCGAAAAATTTATCTACCGACTCCACAGCCCTGCTTTAAATGTGTCCATTTTTAGAGCTACATTTTATTGTTGAAATTTTATTAATATATGTGCACATATTTACCCTCCTGATTGACGGTATAATTAACCGTCTCATCCTGCTCCTCTTCCTCGTCACCCACTACTCCACCAGAAGTTTCGGGGGGGGGGGTGCAGCTCCTCCTCTTGCTCCTCCACAGGAACTGGGGGTGGTGATGTGGATGGCCCTGGCTGCTCCTCCTCATCCCTCTCCTCCTCCTGCTCCTCCTCTGCGGCCTGTCGCCTTGTGCGCTTGGGGCGCACAGTTGGTAGCGGAGCTCCTATAATAACACAATGTTCATATATTATAAAAATGTTTTCTAATGACGTATGCAAATTCTGTGTACTCTACTGTATTGTATATGAATACAAATTAATTTATATAGACAGTTAACCAATGGGACAATGTTATATTAAAGGGTCTTGTGGGCACTACAGGGGACTGAGCGTGAGCTGGGCTGCCACCATGGTAAAATGAGCTGTTTTTGTCTCCTTTGTTTTGTTCAGACGATCTCATGTTAAAAAAAAGTACTTGATGGAGTACACAGGATTACTATAACAACCCCACGCCTAACACAGGAATTTAGTGGGAATCTATATATATAAAACTCAACGTGTGTGTGCATGTATGTATGTATGTTCCACCATCACGTCCAAACGGCTAAAGATATTTACATGAAACTTGGCACACAGGTTACTTATATGTCAGCCACAAATATAGCATTGGTGGTTTAACCCATACCCACCCCCATTTGCCTTGGTCAGGGTTTTTCTTTAAAGTCCCATTCAACTCTATGGGAAATACATGTTATTTCATAACAGCTGTAGATATTTCGATAACACTTGGTCACATGTTATCTATACGTCCACTTAAAGTATAGGATCGTTAATTTATCCCTTAACTAACCCCATTGGTGAGGGTCGGGCTTTTTGTTTAAAGTCCCATGCAAAGCAATGGGAAAAGTATGTTCCCACATAACTTCTGTGTTCCTGTCTGCTGTCCCATGTTTTTTTCCAACAGTACTATGAATACCTTGGCTGGTGGTGATATATGTTACAACAACATGGCGTCTTGGTTAACAACATCTGACCTTACATTAATTACATATGACCTTACATAACTGTCCCCAAGGGACCCGGGCTGGCTCAACGCGATTGCCACTGCGCTGACAAGCCATTCACCTCTGCAGCTAGGGGTTCGGATCCCGCTCTCGGCTACATGTGAATTGAGTTTGGTGGTCTCAGCTCGGCCCCCGGTGGGTGTGCTATGCGAGGTAAGCCTGCGCTTAGTATGCCCACCTCCCTCCCACAAAAACCACCACACTTACACACGCACTCGCAATTGGGTTAACATGCACGCACTCTGACCATGCGGTCTCTAAAAAGAGAGGCGAAGGACTAACGGGGCTGGTTGAGCGGGCAAATCCTCTCACTCCCTTATAGGGAGTCCCTCTGCCCCGTTGGGCTTCGAAGCGGAGCAGGTAGGACGGTCTGTGTGGGAGGACCCCCTCACACCCGCCATTGCCACCCGGGGCATGGAGAAAGGTGGCAGATTACCTCTGGGGGAGGCCTGCCTACTCCCAACTCCTGCAGTCCGGCTCCTCTCTCGAGTACACGCACAAAATACACTTTAGGGAAAAAAAAACATAACTGTGACCAATAACTTACCAGGATGATATTTATTCCGGATACGCCTGACCCGGTTCATCTGGCGCCTCTTCAGGTCGGACCACTTTTTGAGGATCGCCATGCGAGTGTGTTCTTCGCCTAGTTCCTCAATCAGGGAGCTTATAACTCCCTGTTTTTCTTGCTGCCTCCGCAGCTCATCGTATCCTGTTTCCAGGAACTTCTGCAAGATGAAGAACAAAGTATATTGTAATACTTTTGTTGACAGCCTTATGGATATATGACATAAATGTATGCTATTCAACAATTGGAAGCATTCTCGCCTTATTAATCAATGACAGGGGTAACATGACAGATTTTATATACTGCCATTTCGGTCGCCACCTTTTTTACATAAATATAGCAGCCATTATCATTTGCATAATTATGAATATATACTAACTTTTAAACTAGACTAAAATGCAGTTGAAGATAATGAAATAACAGTGGTCAAAATACTTACACAAATCAGCAACTTTTTCTCAGATACAGTGAAATTACTTCCAACCATCTTGCTCTGCGATTGCGTTGCGATCATAAAGTTGGAAACTGGCAAGGGTCCAGGGAATGGTCGCGTGTTGTTCGCGTGTTGATTGCGCTGCTTGGACCGAGATGGGTCCATATGGCTTCGGCTGTATGGACCACAGTAACTCTTTTCCCTGTCAGGAGCCTAACGCCCCGGGGGGTCAGAGACGGGACCTTTTCGGAGGACCACTGACGTATGCAACCGTCGCAGTTTTTTGTGATGTCACTCTTTAGGTGTGTGCAAATTTTTCCTTGCACCGGGTGGAGTTTTTGGGTTGTGTTTTGCACGCCACAGGCTTTTCAACAGAAAATAACCAGCTGGAGGCAGAATGGTTGCAAAACACTACGGGTTTGTTACCTAACTCTGGGTTTCAAGACCAGTCCACCTCCAGCTGTTGCAAAACTACTACTCCCATCAGCCACGGTCTTTCAGTGCATGCTAAGAATTTTACTTTTGCTGCATCTAGGGTGCCACAGTTTAGAGACCCGTGCATAAAGGCCTGAAAAATGGGGGCCTGCAGAACTTACAATACTAGAAATGCCAGCATTCCCAGGCATGCTGGAAGTTGTAGTTCTGCAACATCTAAAGGGCAATATGTATTCGAACGTCCTTGGGCCTTGAGGACACTGAAGTCAGGACGTTCGCATACGTCCTATGTCCAATAAAATGTTAAATTCATTATGCTAAATAACAAGGAAAAGTGCCTAAATACACATTTGCCAACCAGGGTGTCTGCAGCTGTCCAGGCATGCTGGGACTTGTAGTTTTGTAAAAGCAGGAGACACATTTTTTGTGAAATACTAATATCTGATCATATATACTAACTTTTAAACTAGACTAAAATGCAGTTGAAGATGATGAAATAACAGTGGTCAAAATACTTACACAAATCAGCAACTTTTCCTCAGACTTAGTGAAATTGCTTCCAACCATGTTGCTGTGTGATTGCGCTGCGATCATAAGTTGGAAACTGGCAAGGCTCCAGGAAATGGTCGCGTGTTGTTCGCGCAATTGCGCATGCGCGATCGAAAAATCGCAATCGCAATATGTATTTTGGTTAAAATATCATACATATTCGATTTCAGAGTGCTGCTACAGCAGTTTTCGAAATATCTGCAATAAATTTCGCATTCGCATGTTGCGATATTTCGATAAAATATCACGAATATTCTGAGCCAATCAGAGCGCTCCTCCAGCATATCTCGAAATTGCGCAATAAATATCGCATTCGCATGTTGCGATATTTCGATAAAATATCACGAATATTCTGAGCCAATCAGAGCGCTCCTCCAGCATATCTCGAAATTGCGCAATAAATTTCGCATTCGCATGTTGCGATATTTCGATAAAATATCACGAATATTCTGAGCCAATCAGAGCGCTCCTCCAGCATATCTCGAAATTGCGCAATAAATATCGCATTCGCATGTTGCGATATTTCGATAAAATATCACGAATATTCTGAGCCAATCAGAGCGCTCCTACCGCAGTTATTAAAAAATCGCAATTATTTTCGCATTCGCAATAGCGAAAAATCGCATTCAATTAATTTCGATAAAATATCACGAATATTCGAATTTAGCGAATATATCTCGAATATTCGAATATATATTCGAGATATATCGCGAAATCGAATATGGCATATTCTGCTCAACACTATATACTAATCCTAAGGTCCAAGTATTCACGGAAGGCATGCTTTCCTGTCCCTTCTCCATTACTAACGGCACACGTCAGGGGTGTCCTCTATCCCCACTCATCTTCAACATGCTTATGGAACCCCTGGCGGAACATGTCCGCTCCTGTACCGCCATCACAGGCCTTCAACTTGGTTCACGATCCCACAAAATCAGTCTATTCGCGGATGATGTCATCCTTATCCTCACAAATCCATCCTCCTCCCTGGCTGAGATACAAAAATGATTGCAATGGTTCAGTTCGGTATAATACTACAAGGTCAACACAACTAAATCATTTATATTGGACATACACATTGACGCTACAACCAGGAATCTCTTACAACTTCAACACCCGTTCACATGGGCACACACTGACATTTCTTACCTGGGCATCCAACTACCTAGAACACTCAAAAATCTCTACTCTTGTCATTTCTTACCACTGCTGCAAAACATCCAAAAAAACTCACAGTCCCTAGCGAAACATGAACTCTCCTGGTCAGGAAGACTTGTAGCCTTTAAAATGACTTGCTTACCCCAAATTCTGTACTTCTTCAGGACCCTCCCCATTCCACTACCTGCCTCATTTTTCAGATCTGTTCAAATGACGTATAACAAATATCTGTGGAGCGGGAAAAAATCCCGCTGCGCACACTCCATTTTGACACTCCATCTTGACTAAACTAGCGGAGGGAACAGGATCAATAGACTTTAGAGACTACCATACAGCAGCTATCCTGGCCCAACTTCCTGGATGGTTTCAACCGTTAAAAAAGTCACCGTGGGGACAAATGGAAAGCTTCTCTCTCACTAGACCCGACCTAAAAAACTGGTTACTAAGCACCCCTCTAGGTGCCCTCGTTCCACCATCCATGCCTCCACCTATGAAAGCATCGGTTCAAGCGTGGGAGAGACTGATCTCCCTGTTTGACTCTACTTTTGACACATCACGTGTTGCTATCCCTCTGGAATATCTCCAGTTCCTGTCACCAGACCTGTCACTAAAACGATGGTCCCTCAAAGGGATCCACCATCTACTCGACTTACTGCAGGACGGTCGCCCCAAGACTTTCTCTCAGCTGCAAACTGAATATGAACTCCCAGACTCCGAGCATTTTACTTTTCTACGGGTACACCACTGCTTAAACACTATACCCCTTCCCCTTTACTGTATCCCTCCTAAAACGGGGGATTATCTCACCGACCTACCTCTAAGACCAAGGGCATCTCCCACTTTTACAACGTTCTCCACAACAAATGCACATTCTCCAAACTGACCCCTCACATCAAGTGGGAATCTGATCTTGCATGTAATTTTACTGAAGACCAATGGCAATGCGCCCTCAAAACGGTCTATAAGGCCACCAAATCCTCAGCCCTTTGGGAACTCACCCAGAAAATCTCCCTTCGATGGTACCTCACTCCCACCACATTGGCATCGTTTAGCAATCACAACTCCGACGCTTGCTGGAGGTGTAAAGTCACTAAAGGGGACTTAATGCACATTGTTTGGACATGCCCCAACAATCAAAACTACTGGACGAACACCTTCAAGCTCATTTCCGAAGTTACTAACGTCAAACTACCCCCTTCACCTGCTCTTGCAATCCTTAACTTAACCATTGAAGACATCCCCCATCCTATAAGACACGTGACCACACACACATACTCCTGGCAGCCAGGCTCAACATAACAAGACACTGGAAGTCGGATCAGATCCCTTCCATAGCCCAGGTCATTGACCTAGTGGCACTTCACTTCAGCTACGAGACTATAACAGCAGCCAATACTGGACAGTCTCCCAAAAACACGGGCACTATGGCAACCCTGGATCGCCTGGACAAGGGCTGCGACTACCTCATGATACTACGGTTATGTGACCCTTCTGGTATACTTCTTGACCGAGCAATACTATGGTACTCACGTTGACGCTTACTGTTTTTCCTTTTTGACTACTAGCTATGACAATTCCCTTACGGGAAAATTGCATCGTACAATGGATTTTTGTTATATAGCCCCTCTTTACTCATGCGACACTAATGATCCTATATGGGGTGTCGCGTCAGGGAAGAGGACCGAACATGTGTTTTATATCCATTGTGTTCTTTGCCTTATGTTAATAATCGTGATATATGTTGGTGAACGTGTTCCATGACGTCGTTGCACGACGTACAAGTCTTAACTGTACTATGTAATACGAATTGAAAATTTTAATAAAAAACATTGAATTAAAAAATATTGCATCAATTTAAATCGGATTTTTCACAGCGGTGACAGCTTTGGAAACCTCCATATGAACTGTTTTTTTATCATTTATTTATTTTTTCATAAATAGTTTTATGGAATGTATAATTATTTGTTTCTATAAGATTTATAGATACGCAGCGCTGCACTATTTTCACACAATTAATACGCAGCTTCTACTTTTCAGAGGTGCGATATCGTTCTCTGTACAATCCGTGTTTTATTGATTGCATGGAATATTGGAATTTTCTGAGATTGTGGATTTGGGGTTTTCATGAGCTGGAAGCCACAATCATCACAATGATGACAAATCACGGCTTGAACCCTCTTGCTTTGCATGTAATGAGTCTCTCTCATAGATTAGTCTCGCCTTTTAAGTTGCATTAGTTAAATAAATGAACTTTTGTACCATATTCGAATTTTTTGAGTTTCACCCGTATATCAGGGTGTGCTTCTTCCCCACATGTCCAGCAACATTCACATACAAGACATTTCCCGCACTCACTAATACACCTCAAGGGTTGTGTGGGACCCCTGATGTACAGGAAGACAGGACTTCAGTGAGGAACATTTCCCTCACTCAGGACAGGAATACGGCTTCTCCCTCATGTGAGATCTCTGATGTGTGGAAAGATTGGACTTCACTGAAAAACATTTCCCGCACTCAATACAGGAATACGGCTTCTCCCCCGTGTGAGATCTCCGATGTGTGGAAAGATTGGACTTCACTGAAAAACATTTCCCGCACTCAGAACAGGAAAAAGGCTTCTCCCCCGTGTGAGATCTCTTATGTGTTGAAAGACTGGACTTCACTGAAAAACATTTCCCGCACTCAATACAGGAATACGGCTTCTCCCCCGTGTGAGATCTCTGATGTGTGGAAAGATTGGACTTCACTGAAAAACATTTCCCGAACTCAGGACAGGAATACGGCTTCTCCCCCGTGTGAGATCTCTGATGTCTGTAAAGGGTGGACTTCATTGAAAAACATTTCCCGCACTCAGAACAGGAATACGGCTTCTCCCCCGTGTGAGATCTCTGATGTGCGGAAAGACTGGACTTATCTAAAAAACAATTCCCGCACTCAGAACAGGAATACGGCTTCTCCCCCGTGTGAGATCTCTGATGTCTGTAAAGAGTGGACTTCATTGAAAAACATTTCCCGCACTCAGAACAGGAATACGGCTTCTCCCCCGTGTGAGATCTCTGATGTGTGGAAAGACTGGACTTATCTAAAAAACATTTCCCGCACTCAGAACAGGAGTACGGCTTCTCCCCCGTGTGAGATCTCTGATGTCTGTAAAGAGTGGACTTCATTGAAAAACATTTCCCGCACTCAGAACAGGAATACGGCTTCTCCCCCGTGTGAGATCTCTGATGTTTGGAAAGACTGGACTTCTCTAAAAAACATTTCCCGCACTCAGAACAGGAAAAAGGCTTCTCCCCCGTGTGAGATCTCTGATGTGTGGAAAGACTGGACTTCACTGAAAAACATTTCCCGCACTCAGAACAGGAAAAAGGCTTCTCCCCCGTGTGAGATCTCTGATGTGTGGAAAGACTGGACTTCTCTGAAAAACATTTTCCACACTCAGAACAGGAAAAAGGTTTCTCCCCCGTGTGTGATCTCTGGTGTGTGGAAAGATGGTACTTATCTGAAAAACATTTTCCACACTCAGAACAGGAAAAAGGCTTCTCCCCCGTGTGAGATCTCTGGTGTCTGGAAAGACTGGACTTCTCTGAAAAACATTTCCCGCACTCAGGACAGTAATATGGCTTCTCAACTGTGTGAGAATTTTTATGCTTATTAAGACTGCCTTTGGAACTGAAACACTTCCCGGACTCGGGACAGGACAACCTCTCATCTGTTGCAAGGACGCTACCGTCCCGCACAGTCTGAGGTTCCTCAGGATAAGAGGAATATGATGGTCCGGCACCGTCCCGCACAGTCTGAGGTTCCTCAGGATAAGAGGAATACGATGGTTCAGCACCATCCCGCACAGTCTGAAGTTCCTCAGGATAAGAGGAATACGATGGTCCGGCACCGACCCGCACAGTCTGAGGTTCCTCAGGATAAGAGGAATATGATGGTCCGGCAACGTCCCGCACAGTCTGAGGTTCCTCAGGATAAGAGGAATACGATGGTTCAGCACCATCCCGCACAGTGTGAGGTTCCTCAGGATAAGAGGAATACGATGGTCCGGCACCGTCCCGCACAGTCTGAGGTTCCTCGGGATAAGAGGAAAATGATGGTCCATCTACACTGTGTGGGGCCGGATGGACATTGGAGGTAGTCGGGTTTTCTCCTGGACTATACTGTGTGATGTCCTCATCTTCTACTTTACAGTCTGGAGACAAAGTGAGACAATCCTCTGAGGTTTTCCTAATCTCCCGTCCATCTACTAAAATAGAAATACAAAGATTATTACTAGACATGAGCTGATTGGTTCCCCTAAACCAGGACTCCGCCCACATCAGTCAGCTTTGTCTCTGAGGATCTTACAATTCCCCCCTCAAGGTAACTAGTAAATGGGTCCTCTGATCTCCTACCAGATCATTTCTTTATTCATGGACCTTAGTCAGAGAGTGAGGGAACAACGAGAACTGTCTTTTATAGGAGTGACAGTGATGAGGGGATTATAGGACGAGGGTCCTTTGGGTCTGGTATGAATATTAAGAGGAACCCCAAAACAAAATTAAAAAGAAAAATTGCGTGGGGGTCCCCCCCCCCCAAAATTCATATCAGGCCCTTATCCGAGCACGCAACCTGGCAGGCCACAGGAAAAGAGGGGGGACAAGAGATTGCCCCCCCTTCCTGAATCATACCAGGCCACATGCCCTCAAGATGGGGAGGGTGCTTTGGGGAAGGGGGGTTCTGTGCCCCCCCACCCCAAAGCATCTTGTCCCCATATTGATGGGGACAAGGGCCTCATCCCCACAACCCCTGCCTGATGGTTGTGGGGGGCATATCGGAATCTGGAAGCCCCCTTTAACAAAGGGACCCCCAGATCCGGGGCCCCCCTATGTGAATTGGTAACGGGGTACAATGTCCCTCCCATTTCACAAAAAAATATATTCGGGACAAGTCCTTTATTAAATATATATATAATAAAAAAAAAAGTCCAGCTATGTAAATCCATCTCGCGCCGTCCGACCGAAAAAGTAAAAAATAAATAAAAGCTGCAACAGTTCCACCTCAATTGGAAGTTCCGCCGAGTGATGCTTCTCCCGCCGGTGACAGCTGTTATATAGCTGGGGGCGGGGCCACCTGTTTACGTCACCAGGTGGCCCGCCCTCAGCTATATAACAGCTGTCAAAGCGAAAGAAGTAAAGAATGGAGGAAATTGGAAGAATGGACTTTTTAGGCACTTATATAAAAATACAAAATTTAATGATACATAGAAAATAAATACAAATGAAGAAAATTTGAGTTAAAATTGAACACAGTATAGGTTATTGAGATAACAAAGGAAGTGGGTCGTGCTGAGTAGTTCTCTTGGTATGGAGACTTTGAAGGCCTTCAATTGGCACGTTCGTCCACTCTTTGTTCAATCCTTTAGACCGTGTATAGACGTTCCATGTATTGCTCTACTAGTTTCACGGATAAATTCCGCTTCATCGGGAGCTTGGAACTGCAACATAGGAAATAAATACATCATAATTTGCATTAATTGCTGAATTGCTAAGCCAGAGCACTGAGTGTCCTGAAACCAGAAAATCTGGGCAGGGCACGCAGTGCTCTGTGTAAAATTTACTCACCATATAAAATGGTTGGTGGTTCAAAAATGGGGAGCCTTACGTGCAGAGGTGCCGACCTGTGGAGGAACCAACCTCCTGAATGACCCAGCCGGGTCAAACCAGGGATATGGGAACCCAGATGGCAGACGCTAGTGACGCCCTGCGGACCAGTCCTAGAATAACCTAGGGGGGACCACTGGTACTGTAGGAAGAGAAAAATACCCAAAATGGTACTGATGATGGAAAAATATATGTATACACACTGGCAAGAAGGATTTTTGCAAATGAAGCACATCAACAATATCTATGCCAGCTGGCCTGCTGGTATAGATATATTGATGATGTCTTTGTCATTTGGACAGGGACGCCACAGTTACTGAAGGAATTTCTTAATGTTTTAAACATCAATCAGTTTAACCTTAAATTTACGTACAACTGGGACCTGAATTCTATATCATTTCTTGATGTGCTAATCTTTAGGGATCAATATGATAATGTTAGCACTAAATTGTTCAGAAAGGACACTGCAGGGAACACTCTACTGCATGCGGACAGTGCGCACCCAAAAACCTTGGTGCACAGCATTCCTTATGCACAATACCTCCGATTACGGAGAAACTGCACGTTTGATATTGATTTTAAAAATCAAGCTAGGGAATTACGCACTAGACTGCTCCAGCGTGGCTACACTAAAACACTATTGAGGAAAGCCTATAATCAAGCTCTAAAGAAAAACAGAAGTTCCTTACTTTATCCACCTCCTAAACAGGATGAGCAACCATTAACAACTAAATTCATTACTAAGTTTGTTGCTCAGCATGGGGCATTACGCAGTTGCCTGGAGTCACATTGGCATATCCTCTCTGAGGACCCTACCTTAGGCAAATACGTCAGACATGTACCAGAATTGGTCTTTCGTAGGTGCCCCTCGTTGGGCAGCAAACTGACAGCAAGTGAATATAAACCAAAGCCTCCCGCCGTGAATTTTGTCAGAGGCCTTACCAAATGTGGGCAATGTTCATATTGCCCTTGGATTTTGGAGGGCAACAAGTTCAAGCTGCCCAATGGGGAAACCTTTAAACCCCTCTTTCAGGCATCATGCTGCACCAAAGGCGTAGTTTATTTGATGCTATGCAACTGTGGAGCTTTCTATGTCGGGAAAACATTTAGAGAATTTAAAAAACGACTTTACGATCACATATATTATTCGCAATACGCCAAAATGATAACCCCTGTGAGTAGACACCTAGGCCTATATCACAAGTTTGATGTATCTCAAGTCAAATTTATGGTCCTAGATGTTATTCCTGAAGACCCCAGAGGGGGAAACTGGAACCAGCGTATACTCCAAAAGGAAACTTTTTGGATAGAGCGTCTGGGGGCCACGGTGCCCCCAGGCATTAATGAAATGCATTCGTATAAATGTTTTCTATAAATTCAGTGCAAAGATTCTTGGGAAGGGCGGTTTGACACTTTGTTATACCCCATGAGTACAATAACCTCCTTTGAACTTTGAACAATATATAGATCTGTTTATGTATTTCTGGATTTGTTATTAACATCGCTGCAGCATTTATCATGAATAATTTCCAGTATAAAACATCTCGGATATTTCTTCTCCCCTTTTTCTAAATTACAATACTTGTCACAAATTCCCTTCCTCTGAGATCCATAGTGCTGATTTGACAATTTTAGATTCAACTCCACATGTGGGAATTTCATCCAGTATTCTTTTCGTTTTATTATTTACAAGCAACTATAACTGTTGACTAACCATTTAATCTGTCACTGAACTGATACATTTATGTATAATAGTGTTATTATGTTCAGATCTTTCAGATTTATAATCTTTGTTCAAAGATTTATTATCATTATATTTTTGTTTTTTCTCTTCTCTTTACTTCAAATACTACCTAACATTATAATTGATTTAATATGTTATATGTCTCTTCTTTCCTCCTCTGGATTGATTCAGATATGTAATTTTTGTTATAAGTTAAACAAGTTCTTTTTTGGGGATTTGGGTGTGGAGGCCGACCTGGGGAGGATTCTACAATTGGTTCCCTCGGTAGTACCGCTGACGCCCGGACCTTCCCCTAACCTAGCGGCCACCCGAGCCACTTGCCGAGCATTCACTGATCCCCCGGACCAGTGTCAGGCTCCAGGCATAGTGGCATCACGGACCGCTCCGTCCATCGAGCGGCCCGTTTAGGTCCTATTCGCTCAACTGCGCTCTGGAGCTGTCGCCTACAACTCCCAGAAGCGCTAGCGTCCTGCGGCGCATGCGCGATAGACCTATACTGGCTGGAACGCATGACGTCAGACGGCCGTCTGACGCACAGCGTTCGGGGGCCACTATAAAACGAGGCAGCACACACTTCATTCAGTGTGGAGCTGAACTACAGACTGACTTGCCGCTGCGGTGGCTAGGACACCTTTAGTTTTCTAGGACTGTAACACACTGGTAAGATAATATCTTTAGATTATAGCCTTACCATCTGGTATTTATAAAGTGTTGATGGCTTAGGCTTACTCTTTATTTACTATTCATCATTATTGGCTTTTAGATTGGCTCTGGCTATGCTGCTAGTGAGTGTCTTGGTCCACTGCAGCAGCTTATAGTGCTGGTTATCTTTTCAGGTAATTCCTTGCTTATTTTTTTTTTCTTTTTATTGTTGATTTTCTTTTGGTTTGGTCCTCTTTTGTGCTGAACTGGCATTCTCAGCCTCTGTTCTTTATTTTTGCCAATAATGTTAGCCTTATGTCAAGAACTATGTTTTTTCACATTATGGCACATTAATACATTCTGCAGACCCTTACATTGCTATCATTAGCCATTCTGTGGCTAAGAGGAGATTTTCTGCTGCTCCTCCCCTTCCCCCTCCCTCCCCCTCATTAAGACCTTTTTACTTGGAACCAATTAGACATTAACCAAACTGCCTTTATCATCCAAATCTAACTACAATTTCAATCACTGCACTAAACCAACTATTTACCAATATACCTTGACTGTCACTCGCCTTTGATTTTTGATTTTATTTTGTGCTTAGTTTTTAGCAAAAGTCCTTCTTGCCAGTGTGTATACATATATTTTTCCATCATCAGTACCATTTTGGGTATTTTTCTCTTCCTACAGTACCAGTGGTTCCCCCCTAGGTTATTCTAGGACTGGTCCGCAGGGCGTCACTAGCGTCTGCCATCTGGGTTCCCATATCCCTGGTTTGACCCGGCTGGGTCATTCAGGAGGTTGGTTCCTCCACAGGTCGGCACCTCTGCACGTAAGGCTCCCCATTTTTGAACCACCAACCATTTTATATGGTGAGTAAATTTTACACAGAGCACTGCGTGCCCTGCCCAGATTTTCTGGTTTCAGGACACTCAGTGCTCTGGCTTAGCAATTCAGCAATTAATGCAAATTATGATGTATTTATTTCCTATGTTGCAGTTCCAAGCTCCCGATGAAGCGGAATTTATCCGTGAAACTAGTAGAGCAATACATGGAACGTCTATACACGGTCTAAAGGATTGAACAAAGAGTGGACGAACGTGCCAATTGAAGGCCTTCAAAGTCTCCATACCAAGAGAACTACTCAGCACGACCCACTTCCTTTGTATCTCAATAACCTATACTGTGTTCAATTTTAACTCAAATTTTCTTCATTTGTATTTATTTTCTATGTATCATTAAATTTTGTATTTTTATATAAGTGCCTAAAAAGTCCATTCTTCCAATTTCCTCCATTCTTTACTACAATCAGGATGTGGCACTATATTATTTAAGGATGTTTGATTGCCATCCAAGGGCAAATGCAATCAGTCTTTTTCAACAAAGCGAAAGAAGTGTCAGTCGGCGGGAGCCTCCCAGGGAGGCAGAGCTGTTGCAGCTTTTTTTTTTCTTCGGTTCGTCGCAGCGGAATAGAAGATGAATGGACATCACTGGACATTTTAATTTTTTAATAAAGGACTCGTCTCTTGTCTTTTTTACAACTATTTGGTGAAACGGTACCCGTTACCAATTCACATGGGGGGGGGGGCAGGATCTGGGAGGCCACTTGTTAAAGGGGGCTTCAAGATTCCGATAAGCCCCCAACGGGCAAGGGCTGTGGGGATGAGGCCCTTGTCCCTTCATTAAAATGGGGACAAGGTGCTTTGGGGTGGGGAGGGGGGGTGCAGAAAGGGCCTGTTAATGGACTGGGGGCGAATCCATGCCGTTTTTTTCAATGAGTTTTATCTGTATTGCCGGGACCCGACAATTCATTATAGCCGCGATCAGTTTTAAATAACTTTTTTCCTTTAGAAATGTCATTTTGTGCAGGGACAGGGAAACACAAGCCACTTTACAGGCATACTATAGACACCCCCCAGGTACGAAATTTAAAGGAACATTTTACTTTTATTGTTTCACTGCATTATTAAAATCACTGCATCCGAAACCTTTTTGCATTATTACATGTCCCCTGGGGCAGGACCCGGGTCCCCAAACACTCCCCTGGGGCAGGACCCGGGTCCACAAACACTTTTTAGGACAATAACTTGCATATTAACCTTTATAATTAGCAATTTTGATTCCTCCCATAGACTTCTAAAGGGTGTTTCTCGGCTTTCGAATTTGCCGCGAACACCCCAAATTGTTCGCTATTCGTCAAACACCTGATGGTGGAGTCGAACTTACGTACAACTCCAACATCAGGCTCATCCCTAGTGAGCAGTATGGGTGGAGGAATGGATTTAGTGTTAATGACCCACCTGTGCTGATCTCTGTAGGAGTGTCCTCCTCTATAAATGTCCCCGTTATTCCATCCTCCTCCATAGACTGCTGATCATCCCTCACATACGTCTCTTCTTCTTCTGATTTCACCTCAAATTCTATATCGATTGGATCTCCACTCTAAACCAAGAGAATGAGAGAGAATATCATCTGTAAGATATAAACTTACATACAAAATCCACACATCATCTCCACCAGTCCATGTTCTAGATCAGTGGTTCTCAACCTGGGGGTCGAATGACGATTTGCCAGGGGTCACCAAATCCTGGGCTGTTCCTGAAGCCTGCACCGCTCTCCAAGACTTTTTGTGGCCTCCTAGCTGGGCTGTCCCTGCAACCTGTGGCTGCCCAGCTGGGCTGTTCATGGAGCCTCTTCGCAGCCACCCATTTAGTACACGGCATTACTGGCAGAGACTAGAGATCAGCTGACTGGTGAGGAATGTGAAGTAAAAGGGGCTGAAGGAGACCCCCCCCAACCCAGGAGTAAGAGAAGGAAAAAATTGAGAATACATGGAAGGGAGAGGAAAAGAGGGGGAGGAACAAAGTAAAAGGGAGATAAAGAATAAGAGAAAGAACAAGAAAGACGGCTAAAGAGAGGGATTGGGGAAAAAAAACAAGAAATTAAAATTGAGAGAGATAAAAAAGGAAAGAAAGGAGAACAAAGAGAGAGTGGTACATCCTAAAATGTACCATAAAGGGGTTTTAATACTGTACAAGTGGAAGGGACTCAGGGAGCGCTAAATGTCCGTGGGTTAGGGGCGCAAATTACTTGTCTTGTCTTGGGTGCTGACAAACCACTATACGAAAATTTTTACAGTTAGGGGTCCCCACAACTTAGGAAATTTTATCAAGGGGTCACGGAACTAGTAAGGTTGAGAACCACTGTTCTAGATGCTCCGCCCCACTGACCTTGTAACAGTGGGGGGGTGGTGTGACCTTCCTGTGTGGAATCCCGGGAATACAGAGGACGGGGACATCTCTCTGGTGGGTTCCTGGTATTAGGTGGCTCCATCATATCCTTGTGTCCTTCTGAAAACTCCTCCACCACTCCATACTCCTCATCCTCCTCTTTATACTCTTCTTTAACATCAATATTATCATCCCCGAGGTTTCCACTCTGAATATATAATAAAACATTCATTATAATAAACATGTTTGTGTATAAATCATAACTACCAATAATTGTTCCTCATCTACCTGATGATGGTGGGGGATGGTGTGTTCTTCCTCCATCACCCCATCCTCATCATCCTCCTCTTTTATCTCTTCTTTCACCTCAACTTTAGGATCTCTCAGGTCTCCACTCTGAATATAGAATAAAAATGACATCAATGGTAACAATGCAGATAATGTACAGATCCTAATGATACTATCAGTGATTGTTCCTCATCTACCTGATGAAGGTGGGGGATGGTGTGACCTTCCTGTGTGGAATCCCGGGAATACAGAGGACGGGGACATCTCTCTGGTGGGTTCCCATTACTGGATCCATCTGTAGGAAACACACACACTGACTGAATACATTGTTTCTATGTGTTTATCAGATGATGGGGGATCTAGGTGGAGCCTCCGTACTGCTCTCTCCTTTACAATAAAGTCTCCTCTTACCCGGTGATGTGAGGGGCGGCTGATTGTCCATCATGACGTCCTTGTAGAGATCCTTGTGTCCTTCTAAATACTCCTACATAGGGAAATAGACAGTGACATCACCTGATACAAAGATAAAGTCATCATCCAGACACATCCCTTGTGTTGAACCTTCACAGACATCAGGAATAGTTATTTCCTCCTCCATAAAGATTATAAAATCAAACACACAAGTATCATAAGTCCACCTCTAAAAAAAAAACCCAACCCGTATTATCGTATAATCCAGCCCTCAAAAATGCACTCTTTTACTCGCATTTTGCGAGTATAATTTTTTCCAGGGCGAGTGAGGATCGGGAGTGAAGCAGGCTGAAGCGATCAGCCAGGAAACTGTCAGGCGGCAGGGCTGGACTGCCCTGGCGGCCGCTTTGAGCCGAGGCTGCAGTAGGACACTTTCATTGCAGGACAATACAGTGTCCCGCAATGAAAGTGACAGTCTGGGAACAGGGGTGGACCGAGCCGCCATAGCGCTGGCTCTGCCTCCACCTCCTACTGATCACTGGTTGCTATAGCCGCTTGGCGTCTGGCAACCAGTGACGTCACTGCCCACGTTTAAAGCGGAGGAGGATTTCACTTCTTCCTCTTCCTCCTCCGCGCTAGTGCTGCTGGGGAGTCACCGCTGGTTCTCTCACCTCCGCTCCAGGGACTGGCTTGCTGCTTGGCTGTGAGGTGTTTCTGTTCCCACATTCTGCGAGGCATCTCTCCCTCTCACTTCTTCCCCCCTCACACTAACACAGGACTGAAGTCCCCCCCCCCTCCTCGGCTCGGATGTCAGGAGGGGGAGGAGAATGGACACACTCAGGAGGGGGAGGGGACATGCTGATCTGAGGTCAGTACACAAAATATTAATGCTTGGCACTTGCAGGAGAAGGAGACCCAGAGACGGGGGGCAAGTTGTCAAAAAAGAATACTTGCAGTGATTTGGGGGGATAGGAGCATGTTGTATGTGTTGGGGGGGCACTTTAGGAGGGGAGAGAAATTGTTTTTTATTTAATCCCCCCTTCCAGCAATTTCTCTCCCCTCCCAAAGTGTGCCCCCCCCAACACATACAGCATACTCTTATCCCCACAATCACTGTCAGTATTCTTCTTTGACAACTTGCCCTCTCCCCATCTTCAAAGACAAGCTGTCTGCCACTGAGGGGAAAATTGTACCATCTGGAAACTTTGCTAGAGATTCAGGGCAATTGCTCCGGGTGTCAGTGCCCCCCCCCCCCCCCCTGTCAGGCAAGTTAGTGAAGCCAAGTGCCTGACCTTTTTTCAGCAATGGGCTCCAAGACTCAGGACTGGTTCACAGCACAAATCACATAGGAACACGCTCTGCGTTCCTTTGCCATTCACATGCCTTCCAGGTCCTGTGCGATTTCAGCCCTTTCATGTGAATGGGATGAAACCATGTCAGTCTGCACCAAGAGCTGTGCATGCGCTGCCTGCCCCAAAAGTCAGCAAAATATATGTCAAAAGTCATCTTTTTGTGGGGTAAGGGAGGGCACAGTAATGAGCAAGTGATGGGGCACAGTAATGAGCAAGTGATGGGGCACAGTAATGAGCAAGTGATGGGGCACAGTAATGAGCAAGTGATGGGGCACAGTAATGAGAAAGTGATGGGGCACAGTAATGAGAAAGTGATGGGGCACAGTAATGAGAAAGTGATGGGGCACAGTAATGAGCAAGTGATGGGGCACAGTAATGAGAAAGTGATGGGGCACAGTAATGCTGCAAGCAATGGGGCACAGTAATGAGAAAGTGATGGGGCACAGTAATGCTGCAAGCAATGGGGCACAGTAATGAGCAAGTGATGGGGCACAGTAATGAGAAAGTGATGGGGCACAGTAATGAGAAAGTGATGGGGCACAGTAATGAGAAAGTGATGGGACACAGTAATGAGAAAGTGATGGGGCACAGTAATGAGCAAGTGATGGGGCACAGTAATGAGAAAGTGATGGGGCACAGTAATGAGAAAGTGATGGGGCACAGTAATGAGAAAGTGATGGGGCACAGTAATGAGCAAGTGATGGGGCACAGTAATGAGAAAGTGATGGGGCACAGTAATGCTGCAAGCAATGGGGCACAGTAATGAGCAAGTGATGGGGCACAGTAATGAGCAAGTGATAGGGCACAGTAATGAGCAAGTGATGGGGCACAGTAATGAGCAAGTGATAGGGCACAGTAATGAGCAAGTGATAGGGCACAGTAATGCTACATTGATGGGGCACAGTAATGCTGCAAGCAATGGGGCACAGTAATGCTGCAAGCAATGGGGCACAGTAATGCTGCAAGCAATGGGGCACTGTAAGGCTGCAAGCAATGGGGCACTGTAAGGCTGCAAGTGATGGGGCACTGTAATGTTGCAAGTGATTGTGATGGGGCACAGTAATGCTGCAAGTCATGGGGCACTGTAATGCTGCATTGATGGGGCACAGTAATGCTGCAAGCAATGAGGCACAGTAATTCTGCAAGCAATGGGGCACAGTAATGCTGCAAGCGATGGGGCACAGTAAGGCTGCAAGTGATGGGGCACAGTAAGGCTGCAAGTGATGGGGCACAGTAAGGCTGCAAGTGATGGGGCACAGTAAGGCTGCAAGTGATGGGGCACAGTAAGGCTGCAAGTGATGGGGCACAGTAAGGCTGCAAGTGATGGGGCACAGTAATGTTGCAAGTGATTGTGATGGGGCACAGTAATGCTGCAAGTGATGGGGCACAGTAAGGCTGCATTTACGGGCACACTGAGGCTGCACAGATGGGTACTGATATGCTTTATGTTACATTTGTTGAAACAAGGGTGGATGTAGTGGCGCTTACCAAAATCATTAATAAACAAATCCTGATAGTAAAAAAAGTATTCCACACAGCAAATATATGAATCCAAATGGCTAATGGGTCAAGCCGCCACCTGCTGTGGGTGTGTAAATGTTCCACTCAAAATGACGTCAAGGAATACCACCCAACACTAAGAATTAGTGTGGAAGGTATTAAGAGTGGTGAATAATGAATCCCTAATAAGGTAACCAACTATGCCAACCTCAGCACAATGAAGATGTACAATCACCATAAATGATGATAATAATAATTAATAATGCAATCGAATACGTGAAAATCCAAACAGTGCTTCATCCAATTTAAAGGTACATATTGCAAAAATAAGTATGATACTGAACAAATGTTCCATAAATGCAGAAGTGTGTAGAAAAAATTCCTAAAACATATTATAATAATAAAATATTAAAAATCAATATCATGCGCAAGTGGGCATGCCCAAAATAAAAAGTGTAAAAAAATTGAATAATGATTCCAAATAATCAATGGGAATCATAGTGCAGTGTTCCAATGTGTCCGGTGCACAAACCGTGCAAAGATGATAAAAAATAAAGTCCAAAGAAATTCCAATCAATAATAATTCTAAAGTGAAAACAGTGCTCCAATCAATCCTTCAGTGCTTGATGTTGATCATGCATAAGTGCTTGTAAATAACACCGTCAAGGCTTCCCACAGTGTCTGGCAGATAGTGTGTTCCAGCCCCTTACCTTAGGAGGGCTTTAAATAAAGCCTGTGTATATATGATCCCACAGCCAGCCTGCTGATTCACTCCCATACACCACGGCTTCATACGGGTTAGAACGATGTCTCTCCAATGAAAAATAAAGGAAGGGAAGCCTCCATAGCATAAAATCTTTATGATTTATTCAATAAAAAGCAAAATAACACTCACAAACAGCTGAGAGTAAACAGCGTTTAGTATCCTTGTGTCTCCGCTCTGCGGCCGCGAGCGGATGGCGTCACTAGGTGAGGACGTGGAGAGCTGCTGGTGACGTCATCCGCTCGCGGCCGCAGAGCGGAGACACAAGGATACTACACGCTGTTTACTCTCAGCTGTTTGTGAGTGTTATTTTGCTTTTTATTGAATAAATCATAAAGATTTTATGCTATGGAGGCTTCCCTTCCTTTATTTTTCATTGGAGAGACATCGTTCTAACCCGTATGAAGCCGTGGTGTATGGGAGTGAATCAGCAGGCTGTGGGAAAGAAATGTGTAGCGCTATGGTCAAAATATCAAAATGTGAATAACAAAACCATTAACAATCCTGCAAAGAATATATAGTGGTAATACAATCATGTATAAATTCCTGAATGGAAATTGATAATAAAATAAATAAAGAAAGTCCAATGAATAAAGTCCATATAAACGAATCACCACGTGAGTAAGATGAGGAAATCCTGATGATGTTCCAAAATTAAATATTCAAAGTGTGAATAATCACCACCACCTATACGGATGAGTGAAGGCTTACCAGAGTTGGTGGACTTGAGCTGACATATGTCACTGCAAGTCAAAATGCGCTTGTAGTACTAAATCTAGTACATGGAATCAGGTAGTACAGATATCCAGAATCCAGGTTCAGCTGTCAATTCAGATATACCAATACACAGATAAAGCCTTTGATCCATAGAGCTCCGTAGTGAGCCGGGTATTCAAAAGATACAAGAGAAGAAAGATAGCCACATAGCGTAATCCAGTAAAAAACTATGTAGTTTAATCAAAAGTAAAAGTCAAGTACACTCACATGTATCCTGATTTAAAATCGCATGGTAAAATAAGTTTGAGGCGGCAGTGGAGACGGCCCAACGTTTCGTGTTAAAAACACATCATCTGGGGTGCCTCTCCACTGAAGCCCCCTAGAATATATAACAAACATAATGTCCATACCTCCAATCAAATTGTGATGTCCTGTCTCACCACCTGCAGCATGTCTCCTGTTGAATGCTTCCTAATCAGAAGCATGGCTGGACGGCGTGTGTTCCACGCCTCGTTCTGAGGCCACATCGGCACCTGTAAATCATATAACTAATAAGACATGTGTCCTCACAAAGGAGAGACACATGTAGTGGGGTTCATATTGCGGCACAGCGCTGAGGGAACGCGGCGTGCGCTCCAGACGTGCGTTCCACGCCTCGTCTGCGACGTCAACATCCAATAGGACCGGATGGTATAGACGTCACTTCCGGGCGCCATGCGCTCCAGATGAAAAAAACAGACGAGTAGGAAGTGTGTCAAATGACACCGCTCGTCTGGATAAATTCTAATAGGGTGAACGGAAGCCCATAGCATCACTGATTACAGTGCGGGACCGCAATACACCATGGTGCACGATAAGGACACCACTTGAAACATCAGGCAATTAAGGGGAGAAACGGAAAAATGGGAGGCAAGAAGGACTGTTACTTTTACATGTCATTTCAGACTCAAGTTTTGAAATTAGAATCGAAAATGAATAATAAAAATAAAAAATTATGAAAAACGCGAAACAATTGTCTCAGTACCAATAATACAAAGAAAACTGACACGCATGTCGCACATATATAATATGCATAACTGGTTAAATAGACATGCATATAAAGTGTAAATCTGTATATTATAACTTACATAAGGTTGTTTTCTACAGGAGCATACCGCGCATAAAATTATGAATGGATGCAAACTCATTTATTGCTAAGCAATAATGGTATATAAAAAACAAAAAATTTAAAAACCGAGACAGTAAATGCTGTAAGTATGTGAAACAAGACACCACTCACAATTTTATATGTCACATAATCAAATTCGGTATATAAGTGCATATTCCAACAAAAAGGAAAAAAGAAAAAGAGGGAGAAAAAAAGAAAAAAAGAAAAGAGGAATTCCTACGACTGATTAATAAAAGAATTAATGTCCCACTCGACATTCATTCCAAGGGGGACATAAGTTTGGAGCTCAAAGATCCAATAAGTTTCCAAGCGTGATACCCCTCTCGTCATAGCGCCGCCTCTCCAAGGGGGCGTATATTTATCTATGATGGTAAATTGTGTCCCAGTTGGATCTCTGTGATGGAAATGTTTGTAATGCCTAGGGACTGGGTGTTTGGTGTCACCCCCTTTGATGAGGGCAATGTGTTCTCCCACCCTAATCGCAAATGTGCGTATGGTCCGCCCTACGTATTGCTTGCCACAAGGGCAAGTAATTAAATAAACAATGTAGTTGGTTTCGCAAGTGCAAAAAGATTTAATACTATATTGTCTAGATGTAACCGTAGATGCAAATTGGGCGATTTTGCGCTTTCCCAGCGCATTGTGCTGGCAAACTTGGCATTTCTTACATGGGTAGAAACCTATCATATTGTGGAAAAAAGAACTCTTTATAGGCGGATTGATGACATTGGGGGCAACAAGACTTTGTAAAGAAGGGACACCTTTGAATATCACCTTTGCCCGGTCAGGTAGTAGTGGACCCAGAACATTATCTCCTCTTAAGACATTCCAATGCCTATTGATTATGCCTTGGATCTGTCTATATTGCATTGAATAGGAGGTAAGCATGGCGAATTTAAACCCAGCATCCGGTTCACGTTTTGGTTTAACCGATATTAGTGACTTTCTGCTAAGTGATAATACACGTTGGATTTCGTTATCAACCTCATTAGCCGCATAACCCTTATCCAAAAAACGCAACTTCAACATATCAGCTTGAGCCAGATATGTGTCATTGTCGCTACAATTTCTGCAAAGCCGAAGAAATTGGCTCCGAGGAACGGAGCGAAGCCAGGATGGGTGGTGGCAACTTCCCTTGGGGATATACCCATTACGATCTGTGGATTTAAAATGGGTCTTAAATTTGAATTGGCAGTCAACTAATGATATTTCTAAATCTAAAAAATGGACATTACTGGTACTGGACTCGTACGTTAAAGAGATGCCCCGATCATTGGAGTTGAGTAGCTCAAAAAATGCATAAAGTGATTCTGGAGTGCCCTTCCATAGGAGGAGGATGTCGTCTATGTATCTGGCCCAGACGACCAAGGATGGGTCGCCTAGCGCATAGACGACATCCTCCTCCCATTTGGCCATGAATAGATTGGCCAAACTGGGGGCAAATTTGGCCCCCATGGCAACTCCGCATTTTTGTAGATAATACTTCTGATTGAACCAAAAGTAGTTCTTTTTTGTAGCAAACTCGAGTAGTTCCATCAAATAATCGCATTGAAATTGAGCCAGTGAGTGTTCTTTGTCCAAATAATATTGAACTGCCTTAATTCCCAACTCGTGAGGTATATTGGTATATAATGAGGCTACGTCCGCCGTAGCCAAAATATAGCCCTCCTCTATCGTCAAATTTTCAAGAAGGCGAATAGTATCGCCTGTATCCTTCAAATATGAAGGCATCTTCTTTACAATAGGTTGGAGATAATAATCGATATACCGACCTATACGTGAAGTGATTGAGTTGAGACCACTCACGATAGGTCGGCCTGGCGGGTGTGTAGAATTTTTGTGTATTTTCGGCAGAAAATAAATCGTAGGAATTCGGGGGACTTTGGGGATCAAATATGCACTTTCTTTGTTGTTAAGGATTTTTAAATCAATACCTTTAGTAACCAAAATTTGGAGTTGCTTTTTGTATACATTTGTGGGGTTATTCGCTATCTCCACATATGTATCCGGTTCGTTTAAAATACGGAACATTTCTGTTTCGTATTGTGCCTTGTCAAGGATCACAATCCCCCCGCCCTTGTCGGCCGGGCGTATGACCAAGTCCTTGTTGTCACATAATGATTTGAGTCCAGCGGACGACAAGGGTTGGGGTTGGGATCTCTTCACAGTCAGCTGCAATAGGTCCTTCAAGACCAAGTCCTTAAAAACCTTTACAGCCGGAGCAACAGGGACAGGCGGATTAAATAATGACGGATTCGCCAGCCCAGAATGAACTGTGCCTGAAGTCGCAGCTCGATCTTCAAATTGATGTGTGTTGGATATCATATATCTCTGTATATTGATCTTCCTAACATATTTTTGAAGATCAATGAATGTGTTAAACTTATTTAATTTTTTCGGGGGGGCAAACTTAAGGCCCTTATCCAAAACTGATTGTTCAGCGGGGGTGAGTATGACCGCACTTAAATTAAAAATACCCTGACCGCTTATACCTTTCTTCTCTTTTCTTTTCTGTACCCTATGTCCTCCTCTACATCCTCTCTTGGGTTTGGATTTTTTCTGCGAGGAGGATGATCCTCGTGAAAACCCCGCCCCCCATGGAAGTCCCGTTGATTATGTTGGTATGGGGACTGTGCATAATCATCTCTCGTGTGGTATTGATCGTATGAACGAGAATCTCTAAGAGGAGAGAACCTACTGTGCACAGGAAGTGAGGGGGTGCTATGAGAATGATGATAATTCTCATAACGGTCTTCATAAGGAGCTGAAGAAGTGCCAGGAGGATACCTCCCTTGGTCAGGATAATAATGATAAGATCCTGTATTTTGGGAAGTACCCCTAGAGTGACCTCTACCCCCCTTTTTACCTCTATTATTGCCTCGGCCCCGAGATTGACCACTTGGGGTTGAAGGCGCTGGCTGTAACCTTTGGGGTAAAGGGAATGCATTGGGTCCCATGGACGAAGTGGACCCAGCTACAATAGTAGGCAAAGAGGTAGGAGGAGTGGCTGTATGTCCTATCATAACGGCCAGAACAGTGTCCATGGGAGTGCCGGATGTAAAGGATTTCTGCCACTTAAAAACCATTCTGGATTTGTAGTCGCCTACATCACAAGAGTATTTTTTGGCACGTTGTTCCTTATCCTCTCTTTCGAGATGGTTTTGAAGACTAGAGGAAAGTGAGTTATACTCTATAGAGTTCTTATATAAAAGAAGCTTGTCTCTAAGTTCCTTAATCTCCTTATCCAGGGATAGAAGTCTAGCTTTCTTCCTCGATATAAGGAAACCGAGGAAGTTGGTACCCACATCATTAAAATATTTGTACCAAGACTCTATGTCCGTATCACCTTGTTGGGGATTGATCTCCCAACGTAGGCTCCTGGGGACCATGCCCTCAGAAATGTATTGGTTAAGAAAGATGATGTCCCACTGAGTGTGCAGTTCTGACGTCATGATGTTTTTCAGACGTAGGAACATACCACTCAGTTCAGTATCACTACCTGAAGCCGTAAAGACTCCATCCGTATTAACCGTCCGAGAAGCTCGGTATTCAAAAACATCCATTATCAAAATATATAATAAAATATATAGTAAGCTGCTGCAATATGTGGTCAAGAGAAAACGGTGGAAACAAATTGTGGATATACTGCGCTGCTTAAGAAAATGTGACCAGCTGCTGGCTGTGGGATCATATATACACAGGCTTTATTTAAAGCCCTCCTAAGGTAAGGGGCTGGAACACACTATCACACTATCTGCCAGACACTGTGGGAAGCCTTGACGGTGTTATTTACAAGCACTTATGCATGATCAACATCAAGCACTGAAGGATTGATTGGAGCACTGTTTTCACTTTAGAATTATTATTGATTGGAATTTCTTTGGACTTTATTTTTTATCATCTTTGCACGGTTTGTGCACCGGACACATTGGAACACTGCACTATGATTCCCATTGATTATTTGGAATCATTATTCAATTTTTTTACACTTTTTATTTTGGGCATGCCCACTTGCGCATGATATTGATTTTTAATATTTATTAATTAATTATGTTTTAGGATTTTTTTCTACACATTTTTGCATTTATGGAACATTTGTTCAGTATCATACTTATTTTTGCACTATGTACCTTTAAATTGGATGAAGCACTGTTTGGATTTTCACGTATTCGATTGCATTATTAATTATTATTATCATAATTTATGGTGATTGTACTGAGATTGTGCTGAGGTTGGCATAGTTGGTTACCTTATTAGGGATTCATTATTCACCACTCTTAATACCTTCCACACTAATTCTTAGTGTTGGGTGGTATTCCTTGACGTCATTTTGAGTGGAACATTTACACACCCACAGCAGGTGGCGGCTTGACCCATTAGCCATTTGGATTCATATATTTGCTGCGTGGAATACTTTTTTTACTATCAGGATTTGTTTATTAATGATTTTGGTAAGCGCCACTACATCCACCCTTGTTTCATATATTGTCAGTGCGTGAGCACTATTAGTTGTGGCTGCTGCTTATTAGTTGTATTTCAATTTATTATATTTTAGCCTAGTTGCCCGTGGTTAGGTGGATTTGCGCATTAGTTCCCCCCTTTTTACATGTTACATTTGTTAATATTTATTTTTGGAACGTAATTCTGTTTAAAATATTTAACAGTGTAATCTCATGAGATAATTTCCAAGGTCGTGTTTAGGGGTGGACTTAGGGGTGGGGCAGGGGAGGTGTAGGTTGGGGCAACTAGTGGCGAGTAACTCTTAAGGCCTGGCTAGTGGCTCAGGACTTGAAATTTTGAGCCCTGGTATAATCCATTAGTATAAACTGAAATGAAGAGAATGTTCCGGCCTTGTAAGTGGGGGAATGTTCTAAACCCTGAAGGGGTTAATCTAGGTCTCCACACTATATATGTGTGTATCATCATCTGCTGGAGATAAAAGACGTCACAGTGACTATGGAGGAAGAGGACGGACATGACGGGGTTACTGGGTGTAAATAGAAGAGAAGATCTTATTACCTCCTCTGCTGCCGATTCCAACAACGTCTCCTCACTACTTCTTCCTGACTCCCCTCTCACCCGGAACTTCCTGTCTGTACATGACATCCCTTCCGGTCTTCCATAGAGACTTCTTCTCTCTATGGTAGAAGTGAGACGATCGCCACCTTGTGGATTTCAGAGGAACTGCAGCCACAAGAACCATCTCGTAGTCTGAACACGGCCTTGTGCTGTGTGTGTATATACTGTATATCCTTATAGATGGGTCATCTCCACTCCCACCAAGGGGGAAAGAAATATATTACTGCCTAGTCCAGACTTTCTCAGCCAGGGTTCCTCCAAAGGGTTCTAGGGGTTCCTTGAGCAATGGACAATTTCTGTCTCTCAGTAACAATTGACATCAATGATCTGTAAGGAGGGCAGTCTTCCCAATGATGACATATAAGAGATTCCTTCTCCCATTGGTCACCAATGTAAGGGCTCACTACACTGACCACTGATATAAGGAGAAATTCCATCCAAACCGTGAGATTGGTCAGAGACTAATTGGTAACATTCTGGGCATTGCCAGACTAGGTCTTGGTGACAGAGAGAAGGGTGATGCTGCTCATACTATATGTGACCCTCATCTACATCATGGGCATCTTCGTCAGCTTCTTAGTAAAAAGGATAGAAATCTTCACAATCCTATAGAAGAGGTTGGGGTTCCTGAGTAGTCATAGAAAGGCCCAGCACCCCAATAGTAGAGGAAGAGGTGGTCTGGTGACATGGAGAAGAAGACTCCGGTCAGTCTCTGGATCTCCATCATTGGAAACATGGTGAGACAACAAATACAGCGGGATGGTGGAGGAGATGTTGGTGTCGGTGTGGAAATGGACAGAACACGGGATGATGACACTGAAAGAACAATACGGCATCATTCTACGATATGTCAAGGAGAGAACCGTACAGGAGAGAATTTTCTCTCTAATGTCAGTAGAAGACACTGATCACTGTATATGATATACTCCTGACCTCTGTATATGATATACACCTGACCCCTGTATATGATATACTCCTGACCTCTGTATATGATATACTCCTGACCACTGTATATGATATACTCCTGATCACTGTATATGATATACTCCTGACCCCTGTATATGATATACTCCTGACCTCTGTATATGATATACTCCTGACCTCTGTATATGATATACTCTGGACCCATGTATATGATATACTCCTGACCTCTGTATATGATATACTCCTGATCACTGTATATGATATACTCCTGACCTTTGTATATGATATACTCCTGACCTCTGTATATGATATACTCCTGATCACTGTATATGATATACTCCTGACCCCTGTATATGATATTCTCCTGACCTCTGTATATGATATACTCCTGACCCCTGTATATGATATACTCCTGACCCCTGTATATGATATTCTCCTGACCTCTGTATATGATATACTCCTGACCCCTGTATATGATATACTCCTGACCCCTGTATATGATATACTCCTGATCACTGTATATGATATACTCCTGACCTCTGTATATGTTATACTTCTGACCCCTGCACTATAGGCCCATTATTCAGAGTTACCTTTAAGCTGATGACCTGTGAAGACTTTTAACCACTTCCCACCTGTCTTATAGCAAAATGACGGCCGGGAAGTGGTTCAGTTATCCTGACTGGGCGTCATATGATGTCCAGCAGGATAAGCCTCGATCACGTGCCCTATGGGGGCACGCAGCGTGGCAATCGCTATTGTTGTGTGTCAGTCTGACACACCGCAACACCGATCTCGATAAAAAGTTTCTGATAGAGGCTCTTTACCATGTGATCAGCTGTGTCCAATCACGGCTGATCACAGTGTATACAGGAAGAAACATTTATCGACATTTCCTCACTCGCATCTGACAGAAGCGAGTAAAGGAGAGCCGCCACCAGCCGCCACTGCATACCAGTATAGATCCTAACACATTACCCAGTCCATATCAGTATAGATCCTAACACATTACCCAGTCCATACCAGTATAGATCCAAACACATTACCCAGTCCATACCAGTATAGATCCCAACACATTACCCAGTCCATACCAGTATAGATCCCAACACATTACCGAGTCCATACCAGTATAGATCCCAACACATTACCCAGTCCATACCAGTATAGACCCCAAAACATTACCCAGTCCATACCAGTATATATCCCAACACATTATCCAGTCCATACCAGTATAGATCCCAACACATTACCCAGTCCATACCAGTATAGATATCCAACATGATATGTTTCCCTGTTGAGATCTGATGTGTTTTCAAGTGTTCCTTCCATTTTTTTGAGCAGTGTATATACGTTGTAAACACCTATAAGAGCCCACTTGGCATTCTGGCAGGAGTCGGTGCAAAGTCATTTTGCAGGTTAAACAAAAGGTTTGTTTTCCTGGAGTCCATGTCTGGAGTCCATTCCTGATTTCCCAGAACTCAAAAAGCCGTTTTGCTTCAACATTTCTCTGGGTGCATTGGCCAGGAAACCAGGTGTGGCAGGTGGCATTCCACCAGACCCACAGTGACTGGCCTGCTGGAGACAGCCTCTTGAGTTGCCGCATTGTCTCTGGCGCCCCCCCCCCCAGACCAATTGTCTGGGAGACCACGCTACATCTCAATTGTCTGTTCCAGGACCACCCTGTCTCGAATCGGACTCGAGAACCAAACAATTGGAGCTCCAACGTCAGGAACAGGTGAGATCTCTACTTTTTGATTTGGGATATCTGTCAGGTGGGGCCTCTCAACGATATTTGAGGGAAGGAGAGCCTGATCATATCCTGAGGAAAACCCATTGAAAGGTTGCGCTTCTCAGGGCAGAACTCAGTCAGTAACAATTGGGTGGTAGAGGTTGGTATGAATTGTGTCTGTATGAGACGTTGCTCAGCAACGAAGTGAGTGTGGACCCCCCTGTGTAAGCGTATTTCTCACCCGGGAGACCACGTCAGACGCTGATAGGGGAAAGTGTTGTCTAGTAACCCTATTTGTGTCGAGAATTCAGACCCCTCACCGGATTCTCAAAACCTTACCCAACCCTCTGTGTCTGCAGGCTACATAATGGGTGGAAACCAGTCATTCGTTTTGTCCCCTTACAGTGTTTAACCGCAAATTTTAGGAAGGGTTTCTGCAAAGGTTGAAAACTGAAACTCAGTCCTAAAAGATTAGATGTATTGTGTGAAAAAGATTGGCCCTGCTATGGGCCAAAGGGAACATTTGACCGAGAGATTATAGACCGACTGCAAGAACGTGATAGGTCGGAATCACAGAAGCACAAAGTCGGTGCTGGGTCATTTCCCTGGTGAAATAAAAGGTTTGTTTTCCTGAAGTCGGTGTTCCAGAGTCCATTCCTGGTTTCCCAGAACTCAAAGAGCTGTTTTGCTGCAACATTTATCTGGTGCGTTGGCCGGGAAACCAGGTGTGACGGCTGTGACAGGTGACAACACCACCAGCAATTGTTGTCATTCCACCTGTGAGGTTGGTGGTTCAACTGGACCCGGGCTTCAGGACTTCTGGATGTATGGATCTGATGCATCGGTTAGTCAAGACAAACGCAGGGATATGGTGAATCAAAAACTACAATTTTATTCCTCGTGGGCACTGCACTTATTCAAAACATACAAGAAAAGGAACGCCCTTGGTTCAGCCAATCGTAGTAAAGTAATTAGTTTATACAAGTAATACAGTACGTCACAATTATACAACATTCCTGAGCGTGTAACCAGCTAAGACTTGTTCTACTGCATGCCCTATCTTGTTATTCAAGATGTATTTGTTCTATTGCACGTACACAATAACATATTGCAAGGCTGTTTCTAGCTTCTGTGTAATTAATCCTAACGGTTCTGGGTTAAAGGATACATCTCTACAAACATTGATATTATGGGGGAACTCTAGAAAGCCTTACAATGCATTGATATTATGGGGGAACTCTAGCAAGCCTTACAATGCATTGATATTATGGGGAAACTCTAGCAAGCCTCACAATGCATTGATATTATGGGGGAACTCTAGAAAGCCTTACAATGCATTGATATTATGGGGGAACTCTAGCAAGCCTTACACCACCGACACACATATATATAATTTTACTTTTAAACAGATTACAGTCATAGAATCAGGAAATAGTAAAAAGGTAGTAATGCAATTGGTCAGGAAAATGACCTGTCTGGAATGTGGAGACAAAGTCATACAATATAATAATGTAACACACGTTGTGTATTGTAACAAAGTATTGTAGAAAAGATCACACCATAGGAAATGGGGGGAAAGGAGAAAATAAACCCTGGATATTAAGGGGGAATTTGTGTACGAGGAACACCTTAACAATCACCACCATTTTATTCTCCAGGGCCTCTGCTATCAGATAATATATGTTTGGTGGTTTTATCTAATCTTCAGACCCAAAATGTGCAAAAACATCTGACAGTGAAAGGGTTAATGTGAGCTAGATGGGATCACTCTGCTGTGCTCACACATTAGAGCTCCCACTAGCTGCAGCCTGGTAATAACATTGCTACCGTGTTTCCCCGAAAATAAGACCTACCCCGAAAATAAGACCTAGTGTGATTTTCGGGAAGGGCTGCAATATAAGCCCTACCCCGAAAATAAGACCTAGTTTACAGTGCTGTCCACTCTATTACAGTGTTATTAAGTGTAGAGAGTGTGTGTGTGGGTGTTTATGCGATCTAGTTGTGCCAAATACCATCGGCATATCGCTGACCTTCCGCTGCTCTCAGCTGATCTCACGCTGCTTTCCTCTCCTCTCAGATGTCAGTGGGGGATCTCAAGCTCCCCTCCCTCTGCAGTTCTCGGAGCTTGGAAGAGGCTTCCGACGGAGCACAGAAGCGCCGAGCGGCGCACAACTGATGTTACTCTGCTCTGCTTATTTGCAAGCTGTCAGCGGGGGATGTTGGGCCCCCCTTTCTCTGCAATTCTCGGAGCTTGGAAGAGGCTTCCGACGGAGCATAGAAGCGCCGAGCGGCGCACTTCTGATGTCACTCCGCTCTGCTTACGGTATTTGCAAGCTGTCAGCAGGAGATGTTGGGGCCCCCCTTCCTCTGCAGTGCTCAGAGCTGGGATGAGGGCCCCGGCTGGCCATGGAAGCGGCGAGCGGCGCTCAGCTGATGTCACTCTGCTCTTCTGCAAGCTGTCAGCGGGGGATGTCAGGCCCCCCTGCCTCTGCAGTGCTCGAAGAAGGGGAAGAGAGCTTTGGTGGGTTACAGATGTGCCAAGCACTATAAGGTATGTGGCACTAATGGATTGCAGAGACATACACATTTTGCAATATGTAGTGGATTCTAGGATTTTACAATCACTTTACACGGTTCCACATGGGATTTATGACAGGCATGGGGGAAGAGAAGACAGCACACGGCATGATAAGACCTACCCCGAAAATAAGCCCTAGTGTGTTTTTGGGTGACAAAATTAATATAAGACCCGGGCTTATTTTCGGGGAAACACGGTAGGAGGTCTATTCATTTATCTGCTCCATACTTCCCATCTTTATATAAACGTCTCCTGACATTTAGGGGTCTATTCATAAAATATGTGCATAGCAATTCCCCCAGGGAAAGTCCATGTACATTCCTTCTGTGTAAATGGGGGAACGATGAATATTATTAGGATATTTGCTGTGCTGGTCGAACGGTTTCCATTCATTTACAATGGAAATGATTGCATTTGGCCACTAGGTGGAGATAATTTCTATGGTACTTAGCACCATCTAATGGCCAAATGTGATATTTTCTGTTTTACGTCAATGGTCGGTATTAATACCACATGGGCAGATTTTTGCCACTAGATGGAGCCGATGATCCAATATTTGTCATGATTGGAGGAACGCGTGTCACATTCATTCTACAATTTGTTTTATAATAGATCCCTAAATGTCTGTGAAATCTTCCACCACAAAATGTACTCAGCCAATGAGAGGGAATGACTCCATTTTTATTTTTCTCCTGCTATCAATGGCCAACATAATTCTAGTCCTAGACCTCCTCTGTAACTCAAAAGATGCAACCTATAGATTTTTTTAAACGTCGCCTACAGAGATTTTTATGGGTAAAAGTTTGACTCCATTCCACGAGCGGGCGCAATTTTGAAGCGTGACATGTTGGGTATCATTTTACTCGGCGTAACATTATCTTTCACAATATTAAAAAAATTGGGCTAACTTTACTGTTGTCTTATTTTAGTATTCAAATGAAAGTTTTTTTCCAAAAAAAAGTGCGCTTGTAAGACTGCTGCGTAAATACGGTGTGACAAAAAGTATCGCAATGACCGCAATTTTATTCTCTAGGGTCTTAGAAAAAAATATATATAATGTTTGGGGGGTTTTAAGTCATTTTCTTGCAAAAAAAACCTGTTTAGTCTTGAAAGCACCGAGTCTGAAAAACAGGCCCCGGTCCTTAAGTGGTTAATAATCAATTCCATTTCTATATCCCGGGGTGAAGGACATGAAACAAAAAAAACACAAGTACCATAGTGCTTTCTGCTTCTGAATTTATTATAAAAGCCCCCCTAAAAAGTTACACTTACAATAAAAACAGCAAGTATCAGATCACCAGCTCACTCACCGCCGATCGACATTCACATTAGATTTTATTAATGATTGATTGTAATGTTTATAAAGTGATATAAGCTCATGAAATGTGGGAGGGGTAACTCGGCTCGTTGGTCTAGGGGTACGATTCTCGCTCGGGGTGCGAGAGGTCCCGTGTTCAAATCCTGGACAAGCCGTAGTTTTATATATTATTATTATTGTTTAGGATCGGTGTACAATTGATTTTTCATATATGTGATTGATTCATACATATTTATGTTTTCTATAATAATTTTTAATGAATGGACAACGAGGTCCTAATAAAGATAGAATTTGTCCCGGTAGATAAAGATATACATAGGAACATCTTTTCATTTTATTTTAGACTTGTTTTTTTATTGTATGTATATGGCGATACATCGCACACTCATGTGGAGATTAGATTGTAACGGGACATTACCACGGAGCTCAGCGGTGTGATCGAGTGAGAGCGCCCTGCTGGTTTGCAGATTCGGGTGACACGCTCTCCAGCTCTATGAATGTCAGCTTCGTAGTCACAGGAAGAGGGCGTGTCCTCACAGACTGCGGTGATGCCTGAAGGGTTGCCTAGGCAACAGGCAGGTATATAAGGTTTCACATCATTTGACCCACCCATCTACTGATGAAGGCCAACGAGAGGCCGACACACGTTTAGAAGGGAGGAGCCCTATCTGTGACGTCCGGCGAAGCGCCGTGGGTCTAGATCGGCGGTGAATGAGCTGGTGATTTGATACTTGCTGTTTTTATTGTTATTTCTTGTAAGTGTAACTTTTTAGGGGACTCTAGCTATGACTAAGCACTAGTTTCAGTGCGAAACGCGTCAGCAGTCGGGTTTTATTTTGCTGTGACTTGTAGTGCTGTCCTTTTAATAAAGGCGACAATTTGTTCAGAGTGCGGCTGTCCAGAGACAATTTTTGTTCCTGTGTAACTTTTTAGGGGGGTCTTTTATAATAAATTCAGAAGCAGAGAGCACTATGGTACTTGTGTTTTTTCTTTCATGTCCTTCCCCCCGGGATATAGAAGTGGAATTGATTATTAATAAGTGAATGGAGGAAGGTGGTGTTTGGAGACAATTTATACGTTGATTCCCCACACAGAGGTGCAGTCTGGAGACTGTTGGAATTACTACCATTGGTAAAGTGGACGGATCGTGATCGGACACGAGGAGTGATCTGTCTATGAGTTTTATACTCACCCTTGAGGTGAGCATGCATTTTAGCAGGTGGGGGTGCGCACTGAATATTGATCCATTTAAATCGGATTTTTCACAGCGGTGACAGCTTTGGAAACCTCCATATGAACTGTTTTTTTATCATTTATTTCTTTTTTCATAAATAGTTTTATGGAATGTATAATTATTTGTTTCTATAAGATTTATAGATACGTAGCGCTGCACTATTTTCACACAATTAATACGCAGCTTCTACTTTTCAGAGGTGCGATATCCTTCTCTGTACAATCCGTGTTTTATTGATTGCATGGAATATTGGAATTTTCTGAGATTGTGGATTTGGGGTTTTCATGAGCTGGAAGCCACAATCATCACAATGATGACAAATCACGGCTTGAACCCTCTTGCTTTGCATGTAATGAGTCTCTCTCATATATTAGTCTCGCCTTTTAAGTTGCATTAGTGAAATAAATGAACTTTTGCATCATATTCAAATTTTTCGAGTTTCACCCGTATATCAGGGTGTGCTTCTTCCCCACATGTCCAGCAACATTCACATACAAGACATTTCCCGCACTCACTAATACACCTCGAGGGTTGTGTGGGACCCCTGATGTACAGGAAGACAGGACTTCAGTGAGGAATATTTCCCTCACTCAGGACAGGAATACGGCTTCTCCCTCGTGTGAGATCTCTGATGTCTGTAAAGAGTGGACTTCACTGAAAAACATTTCCTGCACTCAGGACAGGAAAAAGGCTTCTCCCCCGTGTGAGTTCTCTGATGTGTGGAAAGATTGGACTTCTGTGAAAAACATTTCCCGCACTCAGGACAGGAAAAAGGCCACTCCCCCGTGTGTGATCTCTGATGTGTGGAAAGATAGGACTTCACTGAAAAACATTTTCCGCACTCAGAACAGGAAAAAGGCTTCTCCCCCGTGTGAGATCTCTGATGTTTGGAAAGATCGGACTTCTGTGAAAAACATTTCCCACACTCAGAACAGGAAAAAGGCTTCTCCCCCGTGTGAGATCTCTGATGTGCGGAAAGATGGGACTTCTGTGAAAAACATTTTCCGCACTCAGAACAGGAAAAAGACATCTCCCCCGTGTGAGATCTCTGATGTTTGGAAAGATCGGACTTCTGTGAAAAACATTTCCCGCACTCAGGACAGGAATACGGCTTCTCCCTCGTGTGAGATCTCTGATGTGTGGAAAGATGGGACTTATCTGAAAAACATTTCCCGCACTCAGGACAGGAATATGGCTTCTCCCCCGTGTGAGATCTCTGATGTTTTGAAAGATGGGACTTCCGTAAAAAACATTTCCCACACTCAGGACAGGAAAAAGGCTTCTCCCCCGTGTGAGATCTCTGATGTCTGTAAAGATGACACTTATCTGCAAAACATTTCCCGCACTCAGGACAGGAATACGGCTTCTCCCCCGTGTGAGATCTCTGATGTGTGGAAAGATGGGACTTCTCTGCAAAACATTTCCCACACTCAGGACAGGAAAAAGGCTTCTCCCCCGTGTGTGATTTCTGATGTCTGTAGAGATTGGCCTTCTCTGAAAAACATTTCCCACACTCAGGACAGGAATACGGCTTTTCCCCCGTGTGAGATCTCTGATGACTGTAAAGATGACACTTATCTGCAAAACATTTCCCGCACTCAGGACAGGAATACGGCTTCTCCCCCGTGTGAGATCTCTGATGTGTGGAAAGATGGGACTTCTCTGCAAAACATTTCCCACACTCAGGACAGGAAAAAGGCTTCTCCCCCGTGTGTGATTTCTGATGTCTGTAGAGATTGGCCTTCTCTGAAAAACATTTCCCACACTCAGGACAGGAAAAAGGCTTCTCCCCCGTGTGTGATCTCTGATGTGTGGAAAGACTGGACTTCACTGAAAAACATTTCCCGCACTCAGGACAGGAAAAAGGCTTCTCCCCCGTGTGAGATCTCTGATGTATGGAAAGATGGGACTTATATTCAAAACATTTCCCGCACTCAGAACAGGAAAAAGGCTTCTCCCCCGTGTGTAATCTCTGATGTGTGGAAAGACTGGACTTCATTGAAAAACATTTCCCGCACTCAGGACATGGAAACCTCTTATGTGTTGGAAAGACAGCACCGTCCCGCACAGTCTGAGGTTCCTCAGGATAAGAGGAATACGATGGTCCGGCACCGTCCCGCATAGTCTGAGGTTCCTCAGGATAAGAGGAATACGATGGTCCATCTACACTGTGTGGTGCCGGATGGACATTTGAGGTAGTCGGGTTTTCTCCTGGACTATACTGTGTGATGTCCTCATCTTCTACTTTACAGTCTGGAGACAAAGTGAGACAATCCTCTGAGGTTTTCCTCATCTCCCGTCCATCTACTAAAATAGAAATACAAAGATTATTACCAGACATGAGCTGATTGGTTCCCCTAAACCAGGACTCCGCCCACATCAGGCAGCTTTGTCTCTGAGGATCTTACAATTCCCCCCTCAAGGTAACTAGTAAATGGCTCCTCTGATCTCCTACCAGATCATTTCTTTATTCATGGACCTTAGTCAGAGAGTGAGGAAACAACGAGAACTGTCTTTTATAGGAGTGACAGTGATGAGGGAATTATAGGACGAGGGTCAGGAGTATGTAATGTACAACATAGAGTATATAGTGCAGGGGTCAGGAGTATGTAATGTACAACATAGAGAATATAGTGCAGGAGTCAGGAGTATGTAATGTACAACACAGAGTATATAGTGCAGGGGTCAGGAATATGTAATGAACATGTAGCACCCTGGTGTTTAGGAGGGGTGGCTAATAAATTGAGTTCACCAGGTGTTAGTTATCCTTGCTTATTGTTAGGAGATCTACTGATTCCTCTCTAACTTTGGATGGCTGTACCTTTTCTCTACTGTCACTAGGTGGCACTAGATAGACAAGGGTGTAGCAAGGTCGGATTATGAATGCATGGGGTGCCTCAGCCAATTGGCAGGGGTTTCTTTGGTCCCTTGGCCTGCTGGGAGAGCCTATTTGGGGTGAGTCAGGTGATCGGGGTTCTGTGCCACCTGGACAGCTGTCTGGGTGGACGTGTGTTATGTCGCCCCGGTTCTTAGGCCGGAAGCCTGAGGCCTATCCAGGAGCAAGAGAATCAGTGCAGGGTTGGCAGTGCAGGATTGGATTCCAACCGAGAGTAAAGATTCAGCCGAACGGGGAACCAGTTGTGGTCGGAGGTGGAGGGGAAGCTGTCGCCACTAAGGGACCATCCACCTTGTTACCGGAGACTACAGTTAGTAAGCTGGAGCCAGTACCAGAGCAATCTTCTCACCAGCCCCGGGCCAGTGAAGAAGTGGGAAAGCTTCAGAAGGTGCCAAGCCAGGGGCCCAGCAGGATAGCGGGGGTGACGCTTGAGGAATATACAGCGGGTTAGCTGTAGAAGAGCTCAGGAGATTCAGTGGCCACTGAATCTGGAAGTCCAGTGAGTGGGGAGGAGCCTAACCCCTCCCGGTTCAGTTTGCAGCAGAACAAGCGAATGGATCGAAAGTTTGTGTGAACATTCGAACACCGTTAAAGTTTTTGGGGCCCGAACGTGAAAAATCAAAAGTGCCCACAGGCTCTATATACTCTGAACAGCAGTATACAGGCGGTCCCCGTGTTACAAACAAGACAGGGACTGGAGGTTTGTTCTTAAGTTGAATCTGTTTGTAATTTGGAACTGGTACATTTTGGAAGTGTAGCTCCAGCCAAAAAAAAAAAAAATGTTAAGCTTTTTGGGAAACATAGGGAAGGGTTATCACCCCTGTAACATTTGTTTTGCTGTCTGTGCCCCGTGTTCAGAAGATTTCACCTCACTTTCTGTCCCAATGACAATTGGATTTAGAAAATTTGGGGTTATTAGGGAAACAAGGATTGGTGATAAAGCATCAGTGGAGAGGAGACACCTTTTTCCCATATTAACTCTTACAGGAGAGAATTTCCCTTCCTAGGGGGAGATTTCCTCTCACTTCCTGTTGTCTCCCTCCGTTTGTAAGTAGGAGTCGTTTGTAAGTCGGATGTTTGAAAGTAGGGGAAAATTGTGCCTTAGGTGTTGGTGGTACCAGAACACTGTAAGCCCTCACCCGTTACTCTTGGTGGGTGCAGGAACGGGCCCTGCTGTGAAATATTAGATCAAAAATTGTAATTAACAGGGGCAGAAAAATTGGGCCTTAGGCGGTGGTGGTAGTGCCCTGAAACAAAAATATTCTTAGAAGCTATCAACATGAACATTGAGAAGGAATAGGATAGTCACTCAGCATAATAGCATAGTCACTCAGCATAGGCAGTCTTCAAGGGATCCCACATCCATAGAAAAATCAATTGGTTACATCAGCATCAGGTGCTTGGTAGCTGGTGATCCAAGACTGATTCATTTTTATGAAGGTGAGCCGATCAACAGAGTCTGTGGACAGGCGCATTCTGTGATCGGTTACAAAGCCTCCAGCAGCACTGAATGTGCGTTGGATGCAGGACAGGCCAGTAGCTCAATTGCATATTGTGCAAGCTCTGGCTCAGCTGCGATTCCCCTGTTTTTAAACGAATTAGACAACGTTGTCTTAGATGGATTGGTTTACACAAATAAAAAATATCTGTCACCCCTTTTTGATGAACTATTGATGTGTGTTTTTCTATGATTAAAGTTCATTGTACCATCCATAGTGGTCTGTTTTTGTCTACTTTGAGAGAACTTTATTTTCTCACTTTTTTGCTAGATTTTTCTAGGCCAACAGAACTGCATTGACATAGTATTCTATGTGACTGAGACTTGGATAGATGCACTGAACTATATGTAGATTCATATATACTACCTCTTTGTAAGGTATTTATAATCGGTTGATCCAGGCATTACTCCATATTTTTCACTCTGTCAAACAAGGCCAAGACATTGCCTTCCACACGCTGGTAGAGAGCCGGAACGGTCTTCCATGAAAAGAAATGGAGTTTGGGAACCTGCCACTGGGGTACCGCACATTCCACAAATTCACAAAAGGGGGCAGAGTCTACCAGCTGAAAAGGCAGCAGTTGCAGTGCTAGCAATTTAGCCAAGCTAGCATTCAGACGCTGAGCATGTGGATGGCTGGGACCATATTTCTTTCTACAATATAGCAACAGGGGTAGGGAAATTTGCCTGCTACAATCGGATGTTGGGACACCTAATTCTACACCTTCATTCCTCTCAGTGCAGGTTTCTGAGAGGACTGAGGGTATAGTGGGGTTGGAGATCCCAGCTGATAAGGAGCAAGGAGAGGTCCGCCTTCTTCTTTCATGTGGGTCTTTTAGGTACGCTTGCCAACAGACTGCATGGGAGGTCGTCATATGTCTGGTCAAGCATGTGGTGCCCAAGCGGTTGCTGTTTTGGCCACGCTTGATACGCTTCAGACATAATGTTGCAAACAGCAACGGTGCGATCTGTTGCACATGTGTCAAAAAAGGCCCACACCAAAGAACTTTTCAAAATACGCGGAGAGTCAGCAGCGCCCTGCACATGCTTAGCTCTGCAGTGTGATGCAATATGGTGTGCTGCCCTTAAGCTGCCCCCTGGAGGGCATTCTGCCTCATTCGAGATGTTCCTCCTCCTCCTCTCTTCTATCAGGCACCCAAGTAGAGTCAGTGACCCCATCATCCTCTCCCTCCTCCTCACTGGAGCAAACTTGGCAGTATGCTACAGCCGGGGGAACATGACTGCCAGTTTCTTGTCCTTCTTGGGCACCCCCTCTCTCTAGGCTCACATTACTCCCTTCCTCAACCTGGGTCCCATCATCAGAGCCTTCAAAACGCTGCTCATTCTCCTGCAGCATGTACCCGACACTGTGGTCGAACAGTTCGGGGGACTCCTCTGTGCACGATGGTGGGGCTAGGGAAGGATTGACTGATGACATGGAGCCGATGGAATAGGCCGCTGTGGCAGCTGCATTGGCAGGCAAACTACTCTGAGCCGGGGTGACAGAGGATAAGGACGGCTTTGTTATCCACTCCACCAACTCTTCTGCATGTTGTGGCTCAACGCCGAAAGAAAGGGATAGGCTTGGCTAGACTGGATGCAGTGGATATTATATATATATATATATATATATATATATATATATATATATATATATATATATATATATATATATATATATATATATATATATATATATATATATATATATATATATATATATATATAATTTATTGGACTGCAGCTCACTGAATCACCTGCCTGCCTGAAAGTATATTAGAAAAAGTACACCAGGAATGGCCTGCAGTCAGATCTAGCTACACTGGATGCAGTGGATAGATATATATATATATATATATATATATATATTAAATGCACTGCAGCGAACTGAATCGCCTGCCTGCTTAATCTAAATGACACTCTGTCTCTGTCCACGCCAACAACACACTACACAGGGCCGACGTGCATGCGGCCTTATATAGTGTGGGGCGTGGACTTAGTCCCCCTGAGCCATGATTGGCCAAAGGCACCCTGCCTTTGGCCAATTATGGCTCTCTTTGCTGACAGCGCTGGGATTGGCCAAAGTATGCGGGTCATAGTGCATGCTTTGGCCAATCATCGATCTCGCAGTGCATTATGGTGCCTGACGCGGCGCTCGAATTTGGCGCGAACGCCCCATAATGTTCGTCTTTCGATGAACGGGCGAACAGCCGATGTTTGAGTGGAACTCATGTTCGACCCGAACATAAAGCTCATCCCTACTAGTGAGAGACCGGGAGCTCAGGGAGAGAAGATCTGCAGTGAGAGACTGTGTGAGAAGAAGAGAACTATTCTGTGTCACCAAGAGTTATGTAGAACTAGCGTTAGTGACTGTAACAAGATTTTTTACCATAGGAGACAGCAGTCCTACCTATACAGAAGTGATGTCCGGCTGGAGGCCTTCCACTGTATAGCAGTCTACCTATAGAAGTCTCGGAGTCTGCCAATTGTCATTACATCTACTGAAATGTGTCCTGGCCCTAAACCGGCTCTCCAACCGTTCTTGTTCAGAGATAATTAAGAGTATGTAATGTACAACATAGAGTATATAGTGCAGGGGTCAGCAGTATGTAATGTACAACATAGAGTATATCATGCAGGGGTCAGGAGTATGTAATGTACAATAGGGATGAGCTGAACACCCCCCTGTTCGGTTCGCACCAGAACCTTCGAATGGACCGAACGTTCGCGCAAACATTTAGAACCCCTTTGACGTCTATGGGACTCGAACGTTCGAATTCAAAAGTGCTCATTTTAAAGCCTAATATGCAAGTTATTGTCGTAAAACGTCTTTGAGAGCCCAGTCTTGCCTCAGGGAACATGTATCAATGGAAAAAAAGTTTTAAAAACAGTCGTTTTTTCAGGAGCAGTGATTTTAATGATGCTTAAATAAATAAAAATAAAAAAATAAAAAATTATTTTAAATATCGTACCTGCTGGGTGTCTATAGTATGTCTGTGATAACGTCTTTAAATAGCACAATCACCTGCCTGCCAGTAAATTAGGAAGAACTGATCTAGCTAAACTATACAGTGTATAAATATATGTACAACACCTGGGATGTATATATATCCTCTACACACTGTGGGCCAAATTCTCAAAAAAGCTGCCTAACTTAACTTTCAGCAGTTAAGTTACATAGGCGTTAAATTTCTACCTAAGTGCCCGATCCACAAAGCACTTACCTAGAAATTACACGCCGTGTAACCTAAGTGCCTCCGTCACAAGGCGGTCGTCTGCTCGAGGGGGCGATTTCTATTCAAATGAGGCGCGCTCCCGCGCCGGACGTTCGGCGCATGCGTGTGACGTCATTTTTCCCGACGTGCATCGCGCGAACGTACTTTACGCCGGGCTTTGTGGATCGCGACGGGACAATAAAGTTGCGTCGAAAAAAAAAAAAATACGTGCCGGGAAAAAAAATTCTAAATTTAAAAAAAAAAGCCGCGATTGAAAAAAAGGTTTGTTTTTACAAGGTCTAAACAGTTTAGGCCTTGTAAAAGCAACCCTAATTTTACGTATGCAAAACGTAACTTACGCAGAAAACACAAAGCTAAAAAGCTTTGTGGATCTACTTAAGTACTCATTTGCATACGCAAAGCGGCATTTCGACTCGAAATGCCCCCAGCGGCGGATGCGGTACTGCATCCTAAGATCCGACAGTGTAAGTCCCTTACACATGTCGGATCTTCTGCCTATCTTTGGAAAAATCCTGCTGAGGATCATTTCCAAAGATAGGCACAGGGATACGCAGGCTGAACAGCAGTTCCGCCTGCGTATCTCCTTTGAAGATTTGGCCCTGTAACTTTAACTGACTAGCATGCCTGCTCTATCTACAAAAAAATACACTCTCTCTGTTCCCTGTTAACTGCCGCAACACACTACACAAGGCCGCCCTGCAGGCGACCTTTTATAGTGTGGGGAGTGTACTAAACCCCCTGAGCCATAATTGGCCAAAGCCACCCTGGCTTTGGCCAATTATGGCTCTCCTTTTTTTGTGCGCTGTGATTGGCCAAGCATGCGTGTCATAGTGCATGCTTGGCCAATCATCAGCCAGCGATGGCACAGTGAATTATGGTCTGTGAAACGTAACTCGAATTTGGCGCGAACGACCCGTTTTGTTTGTATTTTGACGAACAATCGAACATATGATGTTTGAGTCAAACAGGAGTTTGACTCGAATACGAAGCTCATCCCTAATGTACAACATAGAGTATATAGTGCAGGGGTCAGGAGTATGTAATGTACAACATAGAGTATATAGTGCAGGGGTCAGGAGTATGCAATGTACAACATAGAGTATATAGTGCAGGGGTCAGGAGTATGTAATGTACAACATAGAGTATATAGTGCAGGGGTCAGGACTCATGATATTGGTATTTAGTAATCAGTGGTGGATGAAATGATTACTGGAGACAAGTTGGAGAGATTTCACACCGCTGCCTCCCATCTCCTGAGACTGCACTCAGTGACTTGGGTCTGAGACTATACAGACATATCCCTCCACCCGGCACAGCCAGCTAATAACAGAGCAAGTAACCCGGGAGAATTGTTCTGTCAGAGATCTCACTAGACCCGGGCATGGGGCAGAAGACCCAAGGTACATACCTCAGGTGTCTAGGTCAAGCAAACCCTATGGTGAAAATCTACATTTTGCTGCCAGCTGAACCCCAGAATCTCCATAAATCCAGTCTAGAGACATAAATTGTGTCTGCAGCACAGAGAAGGAAGATTATCCGAGAGAAATACAGGAATACAGGACGGGGAACACAGCTCAGGAAAGTGACCAGGGGATTACAGGCTGATATCACCCAGTCCCGCCCTACTCTGGACCAATCAGTGAGCAGTATGGGTGGAGGAATGGATTTAGTGTTAATGACCCACCTGTGCTGATCTCTGTAGGAGTGTCCTCCTCTATAAATGTCCCCGTTATTCCATCCTCCTCCATAGACTGCTGATCATCCCTCACATACGTCTCTTCTTCTTCTGATTTCACCTCAAATTCTATATCGATTGGATCTCCACTCTAAACCAAGAGAATGAGAGAGAATATCATCTGTAAGATATAAACTTACATACAAAATCCACACATCATCTCCACCAGTCCATGTTCTAGATGCTCCGTCCCACCGACCTTGTAACAGTGGGGTATGGTGTGACCTTCCTGTGTGGAATCCCGGCAATACAGAGGACGGGGACATCTCTCTGGTGGGTTCCTAGTATTAGATGGCTCCATCATATCCTTGTGTCCTTCTGAAAACTCCTCCATCACTCCAAACTCCTCATCCTCCTCTTTATACTCTTCTTTAACATCAATATTATCATCCCCGAGGTTTCCACTCTGAATATATAATAAAACATTCATTATAATAAACATGTTTGTGTATAAATCATAACCACCAATAATTGTTCCTCATCTACCTGATGATGGTGGGGGATGGTGTGTTCTTCCTCCATCACCCCATCCTCCTCATCCTCCTCTTTTATCTCTTCTTTAACCTCAACTTTAGAATCTCTCAGGTTTCCACTCTGAATAGAGAATAAAAATGACATCAATGGTAACAATGCAGATAATGTACAGATCCTAATGATACTATCAGTGATTGTTCCTCATCTACCTGATGATGGTGGGGGATGGTGTGACCTTCCTGTGTGGAATCCCGGGAATACAGAGGACGGGGACATCTCTCTGGTGGGTTCCCATTACTGGATCCATCTGTAGGAAACACACACACTGACTGAATACATTGTTTCTATGTGTTTATCAGATGATGGGGGATCTAGGTGAGCCTCCGTACTGCTCTCTCCTTTACAATAAAGTCTCCTCTTACCCGGTGATGTGAGGGGCGGCTGATTGTCCATCATGACGTCCTTGTAGAGATCCTTGTGTCCTTCTAAATACTCCTACATAGGGAAATAGACAGTGACATCACCTGATACTTACAAAGATAAAGTCATCATCCAGACACATCCCTTGTGTTGAACCTTCACAGACATCAGGAATAGTTATTTCCTCCTCCATAAAGATTATAAAATCAAACACAAGTATCATAAGTCCACCTCTAAAAAAACAAAAACCCAACCCGTATTATCGTATAATCTGTTAGTATAAACTGAAATGAGGAGAATGTTCCGGCCTTGTAAGTGGGGGAATGTTCTGACCCTGAAGGGGTTAATCTAGGTCTCCACACTATATATGTGTGTATCATCATCTGCTGGAGATAAAAGAGGTCACAGTGACTATGGAGGAAGAGGACGGACATGACGGGGTTACTGGGTGTAAATAGAAGATAAGATCTTATTACCTCCTCTGCTGCCGATTCCAAAGATGTCTCCTCGCTACTTTCTCCCGACTCACCTCTCACCCGGAACTTCCTGTCTGTCCCTGACATCATTTCCTGTCTTCCATAGAGACTTCTTCTCTCTATGGTAGAAGTGAGATCACCATCTTGTGGAGATCAGAGGAACTGCAGCCCAGAGAAACATCTCATAGGTGTCCTTTTATGAAAGTGCGGTAAAATACCGCTATTCAGTTCTCAGGCATTCTCAGGGGAGATCGCTCTCCTCTGAGTGCCTGTTTATGAAGCTTTGTAGATCGATTCTCATGTTGAGATGAGGAGCGATCTACAAACGGCCGGAAACTCCTGAGAACTGCTTCTCTCACTGTAATCTCGCGTGATGTAGCGGGATTACAGTATGAGGAAGTGAAAAATACAGAAAAAGTTGAACACGAATCAGCACACATTATACACCACATATTAATAAAATAATAAAGTTACATTCCCACCAAACAATATACATTAACCGAATTATTAAAAAACATTGTTTTTATCAATATTTAAAGCTCATACATGTGCCTATTTACATGTGAATGGTGTATAGGAAATGAATGAAATCCCACATATGTAGCTATACACCATTCATATCAATGAAAAGTACATTTATAATCATTACATTTTAATAAAGTATAAAAATATAAACCCCGTATAACTGTAATAGAACAGTCCATGGGTAAAACCATATTTTAGGGTTTACAATTTTTTTTTACTAATAAATAAAAAATTATATAAAAATGACTTTAATAGCATTTTAACATTTTAATGCAGGTAGACGAAAATATATATATATATATATATATATATATATACACAGTATATATATATATATATATATATATATATATATATATATATATATATATATATATATATATATATGTGTGTGTGTGTGTGTGTGTGTATTATATATCTATAGATATATATATATATATATATATATATATATATATATACACACAGAAATAAACACACACACACATATATATATGCTATATGATGATGTATAAGTACATATATATATTGTGACAGGAAGTCAGGTAAATCTGTGGGTGTTGTCACAGACGGGACATACATTTCTGCCTTGTTTAGACAATATACCAATTATTATCAGGTGTCGGCTGCAGAAGTAGCCAGAAAGGTTTAAGGGCGTTGGAAAACTTCAGCTGTTCAGAATGAGGCAATTAAGACCTCTATAAGTAATCCAGAGGATTACTACTGATTGCTGCATCCTGAGGCCTCGTACACACGGCCGAGGAACTCGACGTGCCAAACACATCGAGTTCCTCGGCGAGTTCAGCCCTGAAGCCGCCGAGGAGGCTCGGCGGGCCCGAGTTCTCCCATAGAACAACGAGAAAATAGAGAACATGTTCTCTATTTTCTCGGCGGCTCCATCGGGCCGAAAGTGTACAGACGACAGAGTTTCTCGGCAGAATCCGGCTCTGACCGAGTTTCTCGCTGAATTCTGCCGAGAAACTCTGTCGTGTGTACGAGGCCTGAGGCTTTTTGAGTGAAGGAGAACAGTAGCTGAAAAGACTTCTGAAGAGGTGAGGTGGTGTTGATTTTTCTGTGTGATAAAATCAAAAAGACTATTGTTTTCTGCTGACCAGCAGTGTCTTCCCAGCACTAGGCTGTGCCAGACTCCATAGATAGGTTCCTGTGTGGTGAAGGTAGACGCCCCAAGTGGCCAGGGTTTATTTTATGTTTGATTTTGTTTATGCTGTTTGGATGCTTGCACTTGTTTCCAGCAAGATGGAAGAATAAACCGTCTTCGGCTGCTTCTCTGTATAGTTCAGTGTGTAGTGAACCCATCCAGGGGGTCACACACCCCCGCTACTGAGCTAACCCCTTACACACGGTGGAATGCCATGAGCAGTTAAAGTAAACCCAAAATGGAGGAGATACTGAAACAGCTGGCTATAGCAAATGCAAATTAACAGCAGACAAATGCAGGTTTGCAGCGGAGCCTTGCAGCTCAACAACAGGCTCACGCAGCTCAACAACAGGCTCACCAAGAGAGCATGGCAGCTTAACAACAGGCTCACGCAGCTCAACAACAGGCTTACGCAGCTCAACAACAGGTTCACCAAGAGAGCATTGCAGCTCAACAACAGGCTCACCAAGATAGCATTGCAGCTCACCGAGAGAGCATTGCAGCTCAACAACAGGCTCACCAAGAGAGCATTGCAGCTCAACAACAGGCTCACCAAGAGAGCATGGCAGCTCAACAACAGGTTCACCAAGAGAGCCTTGCAGCTCACCGAGAGAGCATTGCAGCTCAACAACAGGCTCACCAAGAGAGCATTGCAGCTCAACAACAGGCTCACCAAGAGAGCATTGCAGCTCAACAACAGGTTCACCAAGAGAGCCTTGCAGCTCACCGAGAGAGCATTGCAGGCTTGGAACAGAGACACCAGCAGCAAATGGAGGCCATCGTGACACAGCTTCAGAGACAGCAGACCGAGGTTGGGAGTCAGGCCAGTAACATACCGACTTTTCGGGTAAGACACTTATTGCCAAAGATGATTGCAGATGAGGACCCTGAGATGTTTCTGACCACGTTTGAGAGAACAGCGGAAAAAGAGAGTTGGCCTAAAGACCAGTGGGCTGGACTAGTGGCCCCCCTATTATCTGGAGAAGCCCAAACGGCATATTTTGATTTGGAGCTTGTAGATGCAAAAAACTATGTTCGATTAAAGAGGAATATTGGCACGTTTTGGTGTAACCCTGGATGTCCGTGCTCAGCGGCTCCACAATTGGAGTTATCGGCTGAGGAAGCCACCTCGGTCGCAGATGTATGACCTCATCCATTTGGCTAAGAAATGGCTGCAGCCAGAAACTCTGTCCGGACCAAAAATTTGGAGCGAGTAGTCATGGACAAATTTCTTAGGTCTCTTCCTAACACCCTGCAGAAATGGGTGAACCATGGTGGTCCGGAAACCGCAGACAAACTTGTAGACCTGGTCGAAAGGTACCTAACAACAGAGAATTTGTCCTCTTCCACCAGAGACGCACAGACTTTTCACCCCAAGACCAGACCCTCCCCACCTATAGGTAAGACTGCATCAAGGGATGGGGGTGGAGAGAGGGACCAAGGAGCAACTAGAGGAATTATCAAAACTACTGCTAATGTTTGGCGAGAACGGCCTGGAAGACCCATCCCACAGGAGAGGACCAGAAGGTTGATTTGTTACCATTGCCGGAAGAGGGACATGTAGCAGCGGTTTGCCCAGTGGGTGATGAACCCATGCAGTGTGACTTTCTGACAGAGAGACGACAGTCCCTTTTTGCAGCCACATGCACTGCAGTAAAGGGAAATGAGAAACCTTTATATAGAATGTGCTTAGATGGTAAAAATGTTGTGGTATTGTTGGATTCAGGTAGCCTGGTCACCTTAGTGAAAAGTGATCTAGTGGTGGAAAAACCTTACATCCGAGGAAAATGGCTGTAGTTTGTGTACATGGGGACACTCGAGAATATCCGGTGACTACGGTTTCCTTTGAAACCTCCCTCGGTAACTTGTGTCACCAGGTGGGTTTAGTTCCCAAACTGCCACATGACGCCATTGTGGGAAGGGATTTCCCAAAATTCTGGGAACTCTGGGACTACCCAGATTCCCCAGTAGGTGGTTCTTCTGAGCCTGAACCATCTACTCCAGAAACCTATGACTGTGAGGATTCTCCTGAGTTTCCATTCTCAGTCTTAGCAGGGGAAACACCAGTCCCTAGGGAGGAGCCTGCTACCTCAGAAGAGGAACAGCGGCCGATAGGGTTTTATGATCTCGAGGTGCGCAGAGAAAATGTTGTCACTGAGCAATTGAGGGGACCCCACATTGCTAGGAGCCCGGGAGAATGTAGTGAAGATAGATGGGCAGTTAGTTAACCCTGACGAGAGGGTTGCCCTCCCTTACTTCATTATTGAAAGGGACCTGTTATATCGAGTGTCACAGAGGATAGAGGACACCATTGAGCAACTGGTAGTGCCTAAACCGTACCACAAGATGGTTTGGAACTGGCCCATGGGCACATTCTTGGGGGACATTTGGGAGCAGAAAAAACCCGGGAGAGGATCACCCAGAGGTTTTATTGGCCTGGGATCACGAAGGAAATGGAATTGTACTGCTCTTCCTGTCCAGTGTGTCAGATTACTGCACCCATGCCACATTTCCGCAGTCCGTTGGTACCCCCTGCCCATTATCGAGGTCCCCTTTTGAGAGGATCGCCATGGACCTGGTTGGCCCCTTACGGAAGTCCACTAGAGGGCACCAGCACATCTTGGTAATAATGGACTATGCCACCCGTTACCCAGAAGCGATTCCTCTCCGAAACACCTCTGCTAAAACCATTGCCAAAGAGTTGTTTCAGGTTTTCAGCCGTGTGGGTCTTCCTAAGGAAGTCCTAACTGACCAAGGCCCCCCCGTTTATGTCTAGGGTGACCAAAGAACTTTGTAAACTCCTGAAAGTGACCCAATTACGTACATCAGTATATCACCCTCAGACAGACGGGTTAGTGGAAAGGTTTAATAAAACCTTAAAACAAATGTTGAGGAAGGTGGTGGATAAAGACGAAAAGAATTGGGATTATCTGCTCCCTTATCTGATGTTTGCCATTAAAGAGGTTCCCCAATCGTCCACAGGGTTCTCTCCGTTTGAGCTACTGTATGGGAGGCACCCCCCGGGGCCTACTGGACATTGCCAGGGAAACAGGGAGAGTGAGAGTTCCCCTCATCGAAGTGTGATTGAACATGTAGCCCAAATGCAAGACAGAATTGCCCAAGTGATGCCGATTGTGAAGGAACATTTAGCCCAAGCCCAATTGGCTCAACAAAGGATTTACAATCGTGGGGCCCAGGTCTGTTCCTTTGCACCTAGTGATAGGGTGTTGGCGTTGGTCCCCACGGTCGAAAGTAAATCCTAGCCAAATGGCAGGGCCCCTATGAAGTGTTGGAGAAATGGGGGTGGTGAATTATAAAATTAGCCAACCGGGAAGATGAAAACCTGAGCAGCTCTATCACGTGAACTTGCTGAAACCATGGAAGGATAGAGAGTCCTTGGTCGCTACGACTACCCGATTTTCTGCTCCATTTAACCTGGCTGTCCCTGAAGTTGGGATAGTGGAGACTCTATCCAAAACTCAGCAACAGGAGGTTAAAGAATTTGTGCTCCGTAATAAGGAGAAGTTTTCAGACCTGCCAGGTTGGGTCTCTGGAGTTGAACATGACATTATCACCACACCAGGGGATAAGGTCAAGTTGAAGCCTTATAGAATTCCAGAAGCCCGGCGAGAGGAAATTCACGAGGAAGTAAAAAAAAATGCTTAAACTGGGGGTGATAGAGAGTCAAATAGTGATTGGTCCAGTCCCATTGTCTTAGTGCCCAAACCAGATGGAAGTTGGCGGTTTTGTAAAGATTTTCGCCACCTGAATAAAATCACTAAGTTTGACACCTATCCCATGCCCGCATAGATGAACTGATTGATCGCCTAGGCACTGCCCGGTACATGACAACGTTAGACCTGACCAAGGGTTATTGGCAAATTCCTCTCTCGAAGTCGGCCAGCGAAAAAACAGCATTTGTAACTCCAGACAAATCTTTCCAATATCGGAGGATGCCTTTTGGGTTACAGAATGCTCCCGCCACATTCCAACGCACCATGGATAAGACCCTTCGCCTCATCGAGCCTATGCTGCTGCATACCTCGATGATGTTGTCATCCACAGTGAGGATTGGGAATCACACTTGCCAAAAGTTCAGGCTGTGTTGGATTCCATCTGGAAAGCCGGGTTTACAGCCAATCCAAAAAAACGTACCCTTGGGCTAGAAGAGGCGAAGTATCTGGGGTATACCTTTGGAAGAGGTCTAATCAAGCCCCAAATAAAAGTTGAGGCTATTCAGGATTGGCCATGTCCCCACCAACAAGAAACAGGTTTGTGCATTTTTGAGGATCGCGGGCTACTATCGCCGCTTTATCCCCATTTTGCCTCACAGGCTGTTCCCCTGACCAATTTGGCCAAAGGGAAGGAGTCTGTAATGACCAAATGGACTCCCGAAGCAGAAACAGCTTTTCAGGCTTTAAAGCAGGCCTTATTTAGTCAGCCAGTTTTAAATTCGCCTGATTTTTCACGGGACTTTGTGGTTCAGACAGATGCGTCAAATGTGGGCTTAGGAGCTGTACTGTCTCAGATTACAAGGGGGAGGAACACCCTGTTATGTACCTCAGCCGAAAGTTGAAGGCCCATGAGGAAAATTATGCCACCATTGAGAAAGAGTGTTTGGCGGTGAAATGGGCTTTGGATTCTCTCTGATTCTACCTCGTGGGCAGACAGTTTGAACTGGTGACGGATCATGCCTCATTGAAGTGGATGGCACAGAACAAAGAGACCAATATGAGAATAAATAGGTGTTCCTGGCCCTCCAGAATTTATTTTGTGGTAAAGCATCGCCCGGTGTTAAAATGGGGGAATGCAGATGGGTTGTCCGAGTGCATGTGTGCCTGGCAACCTGTGTCCCAACCCTAGGGTTGAAACAAGAGGGGGGGGATGTGACAGGAAGTCAGGTAAATCTGTGGGTGTTGTCACAGACGGGAGATACATTTCTGCCTTGTTTAGACGGTACAACCAATTATTATCGGGTGTCGGCTGCAGAAGTAGCCAGAAAGGTTTAAGGGCATTGGAAAACTTCAGCTGTTCAGAATGAGGCAATTAAGGCCTCTATAAGTAAAATCCAGAGGATTACTACTAATTGCTGCATCCTGAGGCTTTCTGAGTGAAGGAAAGCAGTGAGCTGAAAAGACTTCTGAAGAGGGTGAGGTTCTGTTGATTTTCTGTGTGATAAAAATCAAAAAAAGACTATGGCCAGATTCAGATAACGTTATCATATCTATCGGCGGGCGTAGCATATCTCAGATACACTACGCCGCCGTAACTTAGGGCGCAAGTTCCGTATTCAGAAAGAACTTGCGCCCTAAGTTACGGCGGCGTAGTGTAAATGTGTCGGCGTAAGGCCGCCTAATTCAAATTTGGCTGGTAGTGGGCGTGTTGTACGTTAATCTGTCATGACCCCATGTAATTGACGCTGTTTTCGAACGGCGCATGCGCCGTCCTTGGACGTATCCGAGTGCGCATGCTCGAAATCACGTCGCAAATAGTCAATGCTTTCGACGTGAACGTAACTTACGCAAAGCCCTATTCGCGAACGTTTTACGCAAACAACGTAAACGATGGAAAATTCGACGCTGTCCCGACATCAATACTTAACATTGCGTACGCCTCATATAGCAGGGGTAACTTTACGCCGGAACGACGCATATAGATACGCCGGGCGCAAATACGTTCGTGAATTGGCGTATCTATCTAATTTGCATATTATACTCATAAATCTACGGAAGCGCCACCTAGCGGCCAGTGTAAATATGCAACTATGATACGACGGACTAAGAGACTTACGTCGGTCATATCTTAGCAAAATTCTGGCGTATCTTGCTTTCTGAATACAGAAAAAAGATACGCCGGCGCATCCTAGAAGTTACGCGGCGTATCAACAGATACGTCGACGTAACTTCTTTCTGAATCTGGTCTAATTTGTTTTCCTGCTGTATGACCAGCAGTAGGCTGTGCCAGACTCCATAGATAGGTTCCTGTGTGGTGAAGGTAGACGCCCCAAGTGGCCAGGGCGTCTGGCCACAGCTGTGTTTTTGCACACTAATTGACACATTATTTGTATTCAATTATCACCCAGACTTTCTGCACACCGCAGAGGGTTCACTTTTTCAACCCCTTAATTGGTGGGTCTTTATTGGCGCTACACTTTAATTCTATAATTTTTACAACTGTCCTCTTGTTGTGTTGGCAGCCTAAAGTTTTGTTTTTTAGTTTTGCGCAATTTTTTATATGATTACTACTGATTGATGCATCCTGAGGCTTTTTGAGTGAAGGAGAGCAGTGAGCTGAAAAGTCTTCTGAAGAGGTGAGGTGGTGTTGAATTTTCTGTGTGATGAAATCAAAGAGACTATTGTTTTTCTGCTGTATGACCAGTGTCTTCCCAGCACTAGGCTGTGCCAGACTCCATAGGTAGGTTCCTGTGTGGTGAAGATAGACGCCCCAAGTGGCCAGGGTTTATTTTATGTTTGATTTTGTTTATGCTGTTTGGATGCTTGCACTTGTTTCCAGCAAGATGGAAGAATGAACCCAAATCTTTGTTTTCAGCCGTCTTCGGCTGCCTGTCTGTATAAATTCAGTGTGTGGTGAACCCATCCAGGGGGTCACACCCCCCGCTACCGAGCTAACCCCTTACAATATATATACATACACTATAAATTCCTAACCTGCTTATTTTGGGGTGTATTGGGGGAAAGATGGGATCTGACTGTATAGCTGCTTGTGTGTGAAGCATGGAAGACAAAAGACTTCCTTCTTCCTCCACAATACTCAGCCAGCTTCGGCTTCTCTCTCGGATTCTCCACCTCTGAGATGGTGAATCAGAAAGTGAGAATTCTGTCACAGATCGCCAGTGAGGTGCTGAGATCGCACCTTCATAAACTGCTTTCCGTTTCTGTGACAGTCAGTTACAGATTCTCACTGTGCTGAGATAATCAGTGGAGAGAACATGTTCTCCGCTGATTACGGGGGAAGCGGCCGCACATGTCGTCACCGCCGCCGCCCCGCTACACAGCCCATCAGGGAATTTTTATATGCTGCTTTACATTCGCCTTTTGATCTATTAACATTCTCTGTGGAGTGTTGATTAACCCCTTGGAGGATTCCTTGTGATGATTTGATCTGTGGCAATTGTTTCTGCTTTGCATGACTTCCTGTTAGTTCAGGGGTCTATGCTGGAGGTGAGAGTACCTAGTGAGACTTCTGGTGGAGGGATTGTCACGTTATTGTGAATCTTCAGCACTGGTGGATGTTTCATATGGACTCATTCTTTCACTTGCTACTTGCTTAATTATTTTTTTATTTTTATTTTCAAATCTCTGTATTAATTTTTCCGAAAACATTCCATACAAAAGAGACCATACATATACATTTACATTCCCCCATTTACATTCATCTGCTCTCCTCTAGAGCCTCCATACAATTCAATTCGTACCCTTTCACCTGACTCAAATACCTTACCCCCCTCCTCTCTCCCTTCATTCAATGGTGTGGTTAACCTCCCCTTATCCTCCATTTTATCCTGATGCTGTCATGGAGTTCTCTATCCAGCTTGCCCATACTCTCTCATATTTCTCCCCATGTCCTCTATTCGATATGCCTCTCTATACATTGGCAAATTACTGTTTACCAAGTTTTTCCAGTGTACTACCGAGGGAGCTTCTGGTCTTTTTCCAGTTTAGCACTTATTGTCTTTCTAGCATAGAACAATAGTAACCTATCTGTGTCCTCCTTCTTACTGACATACATGTTTTCCCCTGCCAATCCTAATGGCGCGCACACACGGTCGTTTTTTGAGATGAAAAAAAAACAACATTTTTAAAAACGTCATTTAAAATGACCGTGTGTGGGGAAAACTTTGTTTTATGTCTTTGAAAAACGACAAAAAAAAAAATTCGAACATGCTTCAATTTTTAATGTCGTTTTTCAAAATGTTGTTTTTTTGTGTCATTTAAAATGATAGGGCCATATTCACAGAAAAAATACGCCGGAGTATCTGCTGATACTCCGGCGTATTTTCAAATTTGCCGCGTCGTATCTTAATTTGTGATTCACAAACAAGATACGACGGCATTTGGCTAAGATCCGACAGGCTTATGGCTTCGTACGCCTTCGGATCTTAGGCTGCAATACTTCGGCCGCCGCTGGGTGGAGTTCGCGTCGTTTTCCAGTGTCGGGTATGCAAATTAGCTTTTACGGCGATACACAAAGGTAACCGTGTGCGTTACGTCGTCGCAAGTCGTTTTTTCCCGTCGCAAAGTCAAGCCTGCTTTTTCATGGCTTAACTTTAGACCAGCCATGTTAAAGTATGGCCGTCGTTCCCGCGTCGAATTTTAAATTTTTTTTTTTTGCGTAAGTACATTACGCACGTCGCCATTCACAAACACGTCGGGGCGCCGTAATTTTGCGCAAAGCGCGGCGGGAAATTTCCAAACGGAGCATGCTCAGAACGTTCGGCGGGGGAACGCGCCTAATTTAAATGATACACGCTGTGAAGGATATGTCAGTGTAAATCTCCCTGCTTGGTTAAATTGTGGGTTAGAGGTAAAATGGATTCATGTGTTACAAGCTATTGACATGTTAACGACCCGTCTGCAGCTAGCTCCTTGTTTCAAAGGGATGTTAAACCTGTTTACTGTGATTAGAGGTGACTCATGTTATGTATTCTGATTGCTTCATTATGCGGTGCCAGGCTGCCCAGCTAATGTGTTCTGTACACCTTGTAATTAACTTCCCTGATGTCATTATTTAAAGAAAATGTGTCTCAGGTCGGCTCCGAATTGTCTGGCTATATTCTGTATGAGAAACTCTTGAGTGTGTGAAAAGGGGGTGGAGCTCCCATTGTTCCTTGATTAAGGATTTAGCTTGTAAAACTGTATTTATAACCAGCAGCAAGCTGCCAATAAATCAGTCTTGGTTCCAGCATTCAATCTTGACTCATGTGTGGATGATCCTGTGATGTTCTTGTATGGAGAGGAGGGAATGCTTGACGGGGATATCATACCGATACCGTCACACACGCCCCATTTGAATTAGGCGGGCTTGCGCCGGACGGCTTTACGCTACGCCGCCGAAAGTTTACACGCAAGTGCTTGGTGAATCAGGCACTTGCGCTGAAAACTTGCGGCGGTGTAACGTAAAGACGATACGTTACGCCGCCGCAAATGTACCTGAATCTGGCCCATAGTGTGTGGGTAAAACGACATTTAAAACAATGTTTTTAAATCTGTGCATGCTCAGAAGCAAGTTATGATGCAAGCTTGAATGGAACAGAGTGCCGTCGTACGTGCTGAACGTAACCGTGCTTTGCTAGAGCATTTTGAAAAAAAGATGGGTGTAGGCAACGTCGTTTTTTTAAATGAAGCTTGAAAACGTCATTTTATTTCATCACAAAAAATGACCGAGGGGTGGTGTACGCGGCATAACAGACAGATCTCTGCTTCTTGTTCCAGATCTTATGATGTCACTATGGCAATGATTCTCAGGACCTCTCTCCAGTAATACCACGTATCTTTGGGCATAGCCAAAATAGATGCATGATATCCCCTGGGATGCCTGCAAATCTCCAGCAGTCTGAGGATTTATATCGGTGGAGATCTTGTGTAACTTATATGGTGTGTAGGGCTTCTATGTAAATAAAATGTAATTGTATTAACTTATCTCTAAGTGATACAAGTATCTGCAGTGGAAACCTCCATACCTCCTCCCACTTCTCCATTAATTTGGAACATCCCTCTGCCAATTTTCCCTTCATTTATTGGTATCTGGAGCCATAATCTTTATTAAATACTTGTAGAAATTTGAAGTTTTCCTTTTTTGCCATTTGCTCCAGACCTGATTCTATTAATCGGCGGGGTCCCCTCTGGAAATTGAGCTAGTTAAGGCGTGAATAAGCTGCCTATACCTAAATGCATAGCTCTCCGGAATGTTCCAAAGTTGTCTCATTTCTACGTATGATAGAAACTCTCTCCCCTGTAAAACTTGTGACAATTTCTTTATCCATATTTAGTCCACGCCCCTGGATCCTGGATGGAAACTAGATGTGGTAACTCCGGGTTCCTCCACAGTGGGGTATTTGGTGATAAGTTTATTTTTAAATCTCCTTCTTTTCCTATAGCAACTTTTCCATATTTTTACTGTTGTCCTCCTTGCCGGGGTTAGATCTCGTCTTGTTTTGATCCCTCTATACAATAATCCCTGCAATGCCTCTACCGATTGGACCACTGCCGCTTCCAACATAGTAGCTGCATCATACCCGTCCGGGTTAACCATCTCCCCGCCGTCACTATTGTGTAGCTATATAGTATTTATAATAATCTGGAAAGGCCAGTCCCTCCCTGCGCCTCCGGTCTCATCAGCGTAGTTAATTTAATTCTTGCTGGTTTATTTGCCCAAATAAATGTAGATAGCATTCCATGTAACTGTATAAAGAAATTCTTTGGCACCCACTGTGGCGAGTTCCTGAATATATACAGAAATTTAGGTAAGATCTTCATTTTATCAGGTTTACACGTCCTAGTGATGACAGAGGCAATGTCCCCCATATCTTTAGCTTCCTCCCAAGCTCCTGTACCACTGGGTCTAAGTTTAGCCTTCGAAATCCTTCAGCCTGTATAGATATTATAATACCCAGATACTTAAATTCCGCTACCCATTTCAAAGGTAGGTTCGGGGGCAGCAGTTTCCTGTGCTCCTTGATCAATGGAGAACAATAGGGACTTACCCCCAATTTCCTTTCAGCCCTGTAATGGTGAAAATGCATTTAATAACTCTAGCGCTCCCTCTAAAGACAGCCCGCATCTCTTAAAAACAGAAGCATATCATCTGCGTATAGAGCTACCCTCTCCTCCAGCCCCCCCACTCGAGTCCCTGAATGTTCGGTGTGGTCCTTAGAGCCTCTGCCACTGCTCCATCCGCTATTGCGAAGAGCGCTGGAGAGAGAGGGCATCCGTACCTCTATATAGCCAAAAGAAGGATGATAATTTTCCTCCCAGCTTAACTGCTGACATGGGTCTCCCATATATTGTTTGGATCCACTTTATGAATACTAATGGAATCCCATCCTTCTAAGTATTTCCCACAGGAAAGGCCATTCGACCGTGTCAAAGGCCTTTTCTATGTCTAGGGAGCCACTGTCCTAGACCCCTCCTGCATATGATGGGTATGTATATTTGTATAGAGCCTACGTAGATTAATACCCGTTGTTCTCTGTGGCATAAATCCTGTCTGGTCAGCATCTATTATATTTCTAAGCAGGGGTTGTAGTCTTAATGTTAATATCTTCGTCATATTTTTAAATCAGTTGTGACAGAACCCACTGTCACTGTGTGTTTTGGAAAGAACTGTGTCCGTGCCTCCTACCGACAGACTATGGGCCAGAAGATACTGGAGACCCAGGACAAGCTGGCATGGATGTAATGTAATGTTACAACCCTTCTCCCCCCACCCCCCCCCTCTTGTTGCTGTGTCTAATTGTGTTGATTCATGACACATAGACAATGGCCTAGACTGCAGACATCTCTCCGCAGGGGGTGTGTATTGAGGCTGCCTGCTTACCATAAACTCATTAGGTATCTGTAGACTGTTTCAATGTACAAATGTTCAGTTCCCATTGGTTGTTGGCTAAGGGGAGTGTCCCTAGCTCTGTGTAACTGTATGTCTTGGAATTTAATAAACAGTTTAAGCTCTGGATGTTTAACCCTCAACACCTGTGTGGATTGTCTCGTGATTGAGGGGTTAAGGGCTGGTTATGGCGAGGTTGCAGGCTGCGGGTGCGTTTGGAGGACAGGAGGCACAGGTCTGGCGGATGTGCCCACCTGGGGTATCTGAGATCCGTCACAGTATTTAATAGCGCTATTGGCCTATATGATGAACATAATTTTGGATCCTTTGTTTCTTTATCTATCAGTGTTATATGTGCTTCTCTCATTGAATCTGGGAGGGCCCCTTTCCTTAACCCGCTTGTGAATACTTTTGCTAATTTAGGAGCTAATAATGCTCCATATTTTTTTATAGAATTCTGCTGGAATTCCATCTGGGCCTGGTGCTTTCTTCCCCGAGAATGTACGTATAACCTCCATAATTTCCTCAGCCGTAATTGGACAAACTAATGCTCTCCTCTCCCCATCCGACAGCCACCCTAGGGCTATCCGATCCAATAGGCCCGTCATATCCTCCGGGCGGAAGTCGGGTGGCAGGGAAGAGGCATACAGTGTACTGTAATATTCTCTGAAAGTCTCCAATATCTCTTCTGGTTCTTTTACTTTCTGTCCATTTGAATCCTCAATTTCTGATATAGTTGTAGCCTGATACTCTTGTTGCACCAATCTTGCTAGGAATCTACCCCCTTTATCTCCCTGCTCAAATATGTTCTGTCTATTTTTGTGCATTTCTAATCTTGTTATTTCCTCCATATGCAAATGTAAATCTCTTGTGCGCCCATCATTTCTTTAAAGTTGATCCCGCTGGGGTCTTGGCCATATTTTTCCTTCCGGAAATCAATCTGTCTCTCTAACTCCTGCATCTTTACCTTCTGATTTTTATTGACCGCTGAGATATTTGATATATATTGTCCTCGCAGATATGCTTTGACCGCATCCCAAACCATCTCTACCAAGGCTGATCCAGCATTATTCTCCCAATATTCCATTATTATCAATGTCATTTTCCCTGCTATTTCCGGATGTTCAACCCATTGTGGCGTCAATCTCCATAGGGATGCGTTTCTTGGAGTAGGAATACCTATTGACAGGAACAGAGGTGAGTGGTCTGAAAGACCGCTTGGTAGGTATGTAGCTTCTCCGATGTCTGTCAACATCGCAGAATCTGTAAATGCCAGATCTATTTCTAGACGGCCGTTTTATAAGAGGCAGAAAAACAAGAATACCCTCTCTCATCCACCGGATTTTTCCATCTCCAAATCTCCGTTACCCCCATTGCCTGTGCCCAATTATACAGATCTGCTGAATGTTGTTTAGGATGTTTTGATCTATCTAGCTCTGGTGATAAGACCCGCATTGAAGTCTCCAATCAACATCAATTTTGCTGAGAGATGCTGAATAATTTTTTCCATTATCTCGCTTAGAACCCCCATCGAAGATGGGGGTGGGATATACACTGCCACCGTAACATATCTCTGTTTGCCAATCGTGTACAGCAGGATGACATATTTTCCATTTATGTCTATAGAAGCCTTCTCTACTTCTCCCGGAAAGGTTTGTTTACCAGAATTGATACCCCCCTAGCATATAAGAATAGGTGGAGTGGTATGTTTCTCGTATCCAGGTTTTTTTAACGTTCTTACTTTTTTTCCCATTAAAAGTGTCTCCTGCAATATAATCAATTGGGGAGAATATTTTCTTATATACTGATACATCAGGCTCGTTTAAACTTTAAGTTTAGGTCCTCGGACATTCCAAGATAGTATTGAAAAACAATTATTTTTCTCAGGCATTATATCTAGAGTATGGGAAGAACCCCTGCCTCCATTGTATCTTACACCTCCCTATTTTTTGGGGGGGCATCCATAGGGTACTTTGAAACCACACCATTGCAAACCCCATACATACTTCCCCCATACTCTCCCTCCTCCCTACCCACCCTGTCTCTCCCCACTCCCCTCTCTTGTGTACAATCCCATCCTTGCGTGGATGAGAGTGGAGAGGAACTTTCCCTATCCCCTTTTTTACTGAGTATAATCTCTATTTCATGCTCAGTATCCTTCATAACTCAACCCACAACCTCGTATAGCAGACTGTACTTTAACCCCTTCTCTCTCAGTCTTTCCGTATTTCTGTATATGCCCTTCTTTGCTGTTGTAATCTCAACTGGGTAGTCGGGGAAAAATAACAATGTAACATTTTCATACTTGTATATCTGGCCCTCATCCTTGCTGTTGAAAGAATTTGATCTCGGGTCCCTGTAATTCAGTAAACTTATCAAAAAAGAACGGGGGGGGCGGGCGCCCCAGGTTTAGGGATACGGAAGGAGATCCTATGTGCTCTTTCCCCCACGAATGTTGAGGATACTTCTGTTAATTTCAGAACTCTGTTAATAATTTTTCCGAGAATGTAATTGGGTTTATCCCCTTCTACCCGCTCTGGCAGACCCCAGAATTCAAACGTTGTTCCTTCTTAGGCGACTTTCTGTGTCTATTGCTCTGTCCTGCAATTCTCTAATTTGCTTTTCCAATCTTTGCCATTCCTTGTTTTCCTTTTGAATTTTTTCCTCAACTTTTGAGACGCGGATTTCTATTTATGCTGTCTTTTTCTGTATTTATCGAAATCCGCGTTTATTGAACACACATCTACTGCCAAGGCGTCCATTTTATTTGTCAGCACTTCACTGCTTGCTTTATTGCCTCCAATATGTCTTTCCCAGAAGGCGTGGTGCTCCCCCTCTATTGCTGCCGTCTGCGTCTCCGCTGTATCCCCTTTTACTGGGATTTTTGCGGGGATTGTGGAGGTTTCTTTGCTGCCTTTGCCGCCATGGCCGAGGGAGAGGAACAGGGGGGTCACTATCTGTGGTTTCACACAAGATTTACTGGGGGCCATTTATCCTCAAATTAGTTTAGGGGGGAAAAAGAGAGAGGTTTTATCCTCCTTTATCCCCTACCCTTCGTTCTACCTGGCTCTTTAATCTCTATTCAAGAACTGTAGAAAACTGTAGAGTATCATAACACATAGGAGGAAAATGGAGTATCTGTTCCAGGCAGACCTAAGTTCAAAAAGAAAACAGACTGAGAGAAAAAAAAAGGGGGTGAGCCCAGTCCTTCAAGTTATTAGGATTGAATGCTTTGGGGCTCACAAAGAAAAGAGCATAGACCAAGGACTTCCAGACTTCCAGTTGGAAACAAAGCGCTAGGTCAAAAGCTATAATGCCAGGGAACTGATAATCAGGGGATTACAAGCCAGTGTCCATAAAGTATATATTTCCATCCATTGCTTCTCAGGCCCCGTACACACGTCCGAGATTCTCGACGAGAAAAAGACATTGTTTTTCTCGTCGAGACACTTGTGAAGCCGCCGAAAATCTCGGCGAGTCAAGTTCTCCCATAGAACAACGAGAAAATAGAGAACATGTTCTCTATTTTCTTGACGAGATTCTCGGCGGCTTTCTCGGGGCAAAAGTGTACACACGGCCGGGTTTCTCGGCGGAATTCAGCTCCGACCGAGTTTCTCGCTGAATTCTGCCGAGAAACTCGGTCGTGTGTACGGGGCCTCAGTCCCCTACACATTTCTCCAAAACGGCCAAATATCGGCCGATATATCGGTCGACCTCTAATCTTGTCTCCACCTACTATGCAGCCCTAATGACTGACTTTAACCCCAGGTATCACAAAGCTCAGGTAAAGTGGACCTCTCTGGACCTCTCCCTGGTAGACGAGGACTGGTCAGAATTTAGTGATACGTATAAAACTTCAGTTATTGCTTCCCCGGATCGCATCATACAGGTCAAAATTTTTCATCAAACCCACCTCACTCCGGCTAGGTTACACAGGATGGGTCTCCTGCCCTCGGCTGCCTGTTTCTGTGGCTGTGGCCAGGAGGCCGATTTCCTACATTGCTTCTGGTCATGCCCAGTAGTTCCGGGACTTCTGGGAGGAAGTGGGTGCTTTCATCTCATCGGCGCTAGGCCTCCCAAACATAATCCACCCCAAGAACTGCCTATTTTGGCAAATTACACCTATCATCACATGCCAAGAGACTGCTCCGCATACTCTACTTCTATGTTAGAAAAGCTATTTTACTGTCCTGGAAGGGCGCACAGACCTCTCTGAGGTCCCTCTGAGTAAAGCTTATTAAGGATTCTATCCCACTGTATAAACTTACTTTTCAACTCTGGAAACAGAACAAAACCATCCAAAATATTTGGGGTAGATGGTTGGCTAGTCTGCTAACCCTCTCCCAGCACTGATTGTACTACTCTTGATTGACCATTGATGGGCCGTGCCCCAGGGATCTATGCCCTGGTAATACACCTGAACCTTTTACCATTGTGCCTACTTTATATCTTTGCACTGATATCTGTTTATTTTTCTATGTCTGAGCATATTGCCTACTGTTTATGACCAGATTGTCTGGTGGGATTGTTGTTGTTTTTTGTGTTTCTTTCTGTTTGTTTGTTTGTCTTAAATCCAATTAAAATATCTTTAAAAAAAAAACAATGTCCCGCCTCCAGTGGTCACTTCACACTGATTCAATGTCCCGGCATTGGATCAGTGTGCCGTCTATCACAGGAGGCGGGACTTTGTTACTGCGGCCCGGGAAATTCAGCTCCCTGACACAGGAAGATCACCACTCTGCAAGAAGAGGAGGAGGAGGGCGCGGAGGATGGGACTTTGAGCCATCAGGATGACACCGCGCAATGGGCGGACCCCCGGAGGCACGGCCACTGCGTATGTGCAATTATCTACACTTTTTTTCTTTCGGCAATATGCTGAAAAGACCATTTTGGGACGATATGTTTCGGCCGATTAAATTTCGGAGCATCCCTAATTATAAATACACCTCTTAATAAAACCCCCATCCCGTATTATTGTATAATCTGTTATTATAAACGGAAAAGCTGAATTACATTGGAAATAAAAAACACATTTCCAAAATGAAGAGAATGTTCCGGCCCCCGAAAGTGGGGGAATGTTCTGACCCTGAAGGGGTTAATGTACGACTCCACACTATATATGTGTACATACCTACCAACTTTCTGAGATGGGAATGAGGGACTTCTATTAGCAAAAGTGTGTAGGCATAGGACACACCCCCTGACACACCCTTTAATGGAGACATATAACCACTTCCTTACTGGGCACATATACCCCTTCCTGACCAGGTGAAATTTCAGCTTGTGGCACTGCGTCAATTTAACAGACAATTGCGCGGTCGTGCGACGTGGCTCCCAAACAAAATTGACGTCCTTTTTTCCCCACAAATAGAGCTTTCTTTTGGTGGTATTTGATCGCCTCTGCAGTTTTTATTTTTTGCGCTATAAACAAAAATAGAGCGACAATTTTGAAAAAAACAAACAATATTTTTTACTTGTTGCTGTAATAAATATCCCAATTTAAAAAAAAAAAACTTTTTTTTTCTCAGTCTAGGCCATACGTATTCTTCTACATATGTTTCATAAAAAAAAAAAATTCGCAAGAAGCGTCTGGTTTGCGCAAAAGTTATTGCGCTTACAAAATAGGGGACAGAATTATTATTATTTTTTATAAATTTTTTTTACTACTAATGGCGGCGATCAGCATTTTTTTCGTGACTGCGACATTATGGCGGAGACATCGGACACCTTTGACACATTTTTGGCGCCATTCACATTTATACAGCGATCAATGCTATAAAAATGCACTAATTACTGTATAAATGTGACTGTGATTGAAGGGGTTAACACTAGGGGGTGAGGAAGGGGTTAAATGTGTACCTTGAATTGTGTTCTAACTGTGGGGGGAGGGGGGTGACTGGGGGAGGTGACCGATCTATGTCCCTATGTACAAGAGACACAGATCGGTCTCCTCTCTCCCCTGACAGGACATGGATCTCTGTGTTTACACACAGAGCTCCACGTCTTGTCCCTGTAGCCGCCGATCCCGAGTGCCTGGCGGACATCACGGCCGCCAGGCACACGCATTGGCATCTCAGCGATGCGGCGGGGCTGCGCGTGCAGGCCGTAAAAACACGGCCAGTCAGAGAAGTAGAACCACCCTGCGGCCGTATAAAGTCGTACGGCCGTCGGGTAGTGGTTAAAAAAAAATGGATAAACCCACAAGTGCATTTTTACCACTAATATTCCTTTATATTGGCTTTTGGAATTTTTACAAATGCAGCAGAAAAATGTAGAAATGGGATGGAAGGTTTAGCACCGGGAAAGACTTTTTGATAGATAAATAGTGCATTTTATATACATGTATATAGATCAGACCAACATGAGGGACACATAAGGAGGAAAGAGGCACTTTGTTGTGAATGAGGGACAGTCCCTCCAAATCAGGGACAGTTGGGAGATATATGTGTGTATTATCATCTGCTGGAGATAAAAGACGTCACAGTGACTATGGAGGAAGAGGACGGACATGACGGGGGTTACTGGGTGTAAATAGAAAATAAGATCTTATTACCTCCTCTGCTGCCTCTTCCAAAGATGTCTCCTCACTACTTCCTCCCGACTCACCTCTCACCCGGAACTTCCTGTCTGTTCCTGACATCATTTCCTGTCTTCCATAGAGTTTTCCTATCTCTATGGTAGAAGTGAGAAAATCACCACCTTGTGACGCTCAGAGGACCTGCAACCCGGAGAAACATCTTGTAGTGTGAACTCGGCCTTGTGCTTTGTGTGTATATACTGTATATCCTTATAGATGGGGTCATCTCCACTCCCACCAAGAGGGAGAGAAATATATTACTGCCTAGTCCAGCCTTTCTCAGCCAGGGTTCCTCCAAAGGGTTCTAGGGGTTCCTTGAGCAATGGACAATTTCTGTCTCTCAGTTACAACTAGGGTTGCCACCTTTTCCTCAAGCCAAACCCGAACATTTTTTGTGTCGTACGGCAATTATTTTTGCAGTATATAGTCGCTATAAGATTGTAAAAGATCAGGGGTACTTTTGGGTGCCTCGATGAGAGTAGTAATACGGCGTGCTATGCGCGCCATGGCGAACAGCTGGCTCCTTGCTAAGAGTGGATCTGATGTGGAATTTCTGATCAGAAGTGGGATTTTTGAATACAAGTGGATGAGTTAAAAACCAGGATTTGCTTTTAGCTGCTTTTAACTGTTTCTGCTGCAAGTGTTGAATTGTTTTGTCTCTTTTCTCTGACACTTTTTAAACAGCTTTTTTTTTTTCTTTCTGCTAATTAAGGGGAGTGTTTAATTGATAACAGGTGAGTATATAAGTGTCTGTAAAAACTCCATAAGAGCTGGCTCCTTGCTAAGAGTGGATCTGATGTGGAATTTCTGATCAGAAGTGGGATTTTTGAATAAAGGTGGATGAGTTAAAAACCAGGCGTTTAAAACAAGAGTTAAGCCAGGAGTCTTCTCAAACTGTAGGTATCATCTTAATCTTCATAGAAGTAATTATATTGTAACTGGGAAATGAGTGCTAGCAGGGTTGAAGGTTTTGCTCAGTGCACAGTGTGTCACATGTATGCAAAATTGGTGCAACAGCTCCAAGATGGATACCGCTGTGACAGATGTGAGCAGGTTGCCCTTCTGGAAGCTCGTATTAGAGATCTGGAGGAGCAAGTTGCAACACTGGGTAGAAATGACAACCTTGAAAGGGGTCCTCTGCTCGCTGAGCAAGTGGGCAGTAAGGTTGATGTGGAGGGTGGAGGGGCAAGTCAGGATTATCAGATAGGGAGATGGGTTAATGTAGTTAGAGGGAGTGGAAGGGGCGTGAAGAAAGGGAAGGCCAGTCCTGTATTTGTGCATCAAAACAAATTTGCCAAGTTGGGTGATGATGTGGAGGTGGCAAACACAGAGGTGGCAGCCCTAGATGTTACTGCTACCCCTAACAGCCGGGAGAGCAACCCATCTAGTAGAGGTGGGGAGGGGAGTGCAGGTAGGCCTAGACAGTTGGTGGTAATAGGGGATTCTATAATCAGAAGGACTAATAAGAATAATTTGTCGCCAGGATCGCTTCAACCGAATGGTTTGCTGTCTCCCTGGTGCCAGGGTTCGGCATTTGTGGTGGACCGGGTGGATAAATTACTGGGAGGGGCTGGGCATGACCCAGCTGTCTTGGTCCACGTTGGAACCAATGACAGTATACATGGAAGGTGGAGGCTCCTTAAGAATCAATTTAAAGAACTAGGCTGCAAGA